>NC_056727.1:1142831698-1143026698 GCF_019279795.1 Protopterus annectens | reverse complement strand
AGCTTTGCCCTTTGCAACCCTCCATTCTTTTGTGGTCAGCTTAAGTCACTTGCACAGATAAGCATGACTAATGCATCCTTTCAACAGATGTTAAATAATGGCTTTCTTATCATGTTAGAATTAGAAAGACTGTGTGCTTACATTTTCCTTGTGTTTTCTTATGGAAGCTTTATATCTGTTCTAAACCACTTTTCTTCAACTATATTTTTCATGTCCTCATTCATAAGCATTTTACTTTTTTCCCCTGTGAAAGATAAACCTTGAACTCATTTGAAAAGACATTCCAGATATTAAATTAGGCAATGTGACTTTCACATTGTTCACAGAATAAAACCACTGTGTCCATGTTTGCTGAATTTAAAAGAGATAAAAGTTTGGCACCGCAGTCTGTCTACTACAGCACCAATCAAGTCTCGTTCTCATTCACTGGTTATGGTGAAAATAAAGTGAGCCAACTTTCAAATTCCACCATTGCTGGTGACCTATATTTAAAGTGGAACATTATATATATAAGTATGTATGTATGTATGATGATCGAAGTTTTAAAACTTCAAATTTCATATGGCCGAGACCATATGATCAAAGTTTTAAAACTCCGAAGGTTCTGAACGGAGATCTCCATACAGCGCGGAATGGGAAATTTTCCCTTTTCTTCACTGTAGTGCAATCTCGGAGTGTGTATATTTAAATAGCAGTGGGTGTGAGGAAATCCACAGTCCAGGAAAATCTTTTTATTTTGTTTTACTTTTTCTTTCAGGTGTTCAAAGTTTTGAAACTTCGATCATATGGTCTCGGCCATATGAAATTCGAAGTTTTAAAGCTTTGATCATCTGAACTGAATCCATATAGATATGTATAATAAATATATATATATATATATATATATATATATATATATATATATATATATTGAGATGCGCTATTTTTGAGGCAAGAATCCTGTACTGTTATAATGAAGTGCACTTATAATGACTATGACTATTTCTGTGTTTTGTCACCATGATGTTTGTAGTGAGTACTCCCCCTCCCCCCAACTGAGTGTGATGGATTGGTAGAAGTTTGCATCTTATTTTTACTTTATGAACTACAGGTGCATTTTGACTCTATAGATTTCAGCAGCATAATGCTGCATATGGGAAACAGGGGCAGTTTTGTATTGCAGTGATTTTCCCCTTTCTCACTGGTCGACAGTGCAACTGTAGAACTAGTATATTTAACTTAGGGGTGTGGGAGCACTTGTTTTATTCGCTGTGTACATGCATGCTTTTGATACATCAGCATTAACTTCTTGATGTTGTGGCGCATGAGGTTTCCCTTCGTAACCATCCATCATGGATCCATCAGTCTCGGCAGTCCTTGCCCACCTTGAGGAACACATGAACATATAATATAGTACTGTTTTGTCATTCTTCTTTCCAAATGCCTTTCTGCACTCTCCTTCCCCGTTACCGCATCACCAGTCTGACTTGAATCTAGACATTTAATTCTGTGAAGGGTAGCTTTGCTAGTGTGCTTCCATGCAGTAATTTCTTTACTGCAACACAGTGACAGAATTATTTTGTAATTTGTAATTGTCAGTGCCATATGTGGCTAGAATGGAATTAGGCACACATCTAGAAATAACCTACATCTGATAGCTTCATGTTTGATTACTAAAACCTCAACTTCCATAGTGAATGATATGAATAAATGTTGACTGTTCACTTAGACAGACCAAAGGCAACTAACCCCTTACCTGGTTAAACACATTAAAACTCATGTTCTGAAACAATACAATTAAGTCCTTCGCACATGTTGCCTTGCATGATGTCTGACAACCACAGTAGATGACCTTGCATGATGTCTGACAACCACAATAGATGACCACTAGGATCAGAAGAATTCGTAATCTAAAAAACATATACAGCAGGACACTGCCTTACTTGTATTTGTTTGATCTGTCCCACCAAAAACTTCTTGTTTGTTCATGGTAAGCAATGCTGCGTGAAGAGCAGTCTTCACTAATTCTGTTCATGTTTTCTTTTAATGATGTGCTTTTAAAACAACTTTTTGGTTTATTTTGTATATGTGCTTTGGTCACTTAGGTAAACATAGGCTCCCAAAAACATGTTTGTCTGCAGAGAGTATTAATATTAGCAGACGTCTACTTATTTATCTATTCCCCTCTGCAGCATTTATTTATGAAGCTAGCAAGCTTAATGTTCCTTTGTATAGATTTATAGGTCTCTCTATCCATCTGTCTACTAATCTCCTGTCTAATCTTTGTCTGATTCGAAATTCTTGACAAGAAGAGAACACATAATCACCCTTTTAATGTAATTGCTACAAAGATGCTACGTAGCAATGTGGTTTTAAAGTCTTTTATTTCCAGCAATTTAACTAATGTGAATAAATTCACACTTTGCAGTTAACAGTCATGTGAATAGGAAACACAAAGCAAGTACCAAGAAATTAATCAGACAAGTTTGTTGCCTTGACCATTAACAAAACTGTGGGTGGGAAGCAGGCACAGCTCCTGGGCTTAAGAGACATTCAAAGCACAGCAGACTGAGTTTGAGAAGGAAGGAAATTCCAGCTAGGGATGTACGTTTTGTAAACATCACAATTACTTTCTTATGGACACGTACTCTTCTGTCTATGTTGTTATTCAACAGTCTGTTTCTGGCTACGTGTCTGCATGCCCATTACATTCATTTACTTGTGACATGTCTCTGTGGCTGCAGGCAGCTGCTGATAATGCTGAGGAATCAGTTGATGGGTGTTCAGACCCCTTGGGGTTGGGAGGGTGGCCTAATGGCCAAGGTGTTTTCCTTACAAACACAAGGTGCAAGGTTCAGTTCTCACAAGGGATAATTGGCTAGGCTTAAAATGGCTCGCAAGGGCAGTTAGCTTAGTACTAACCTATGAACCACTAAAGGCCAGACTTCTAATCCCTATCGATAAGTGTATGGAAATGTCATGGTCTGGTCATACTCTATGATTTCCTCTTACAGCACATAAATTTAGGTTTAAATCCCACCAGAACCACTGATTTTTAGTATAGTGCCTTTTCATAGAAAACAAGTATTAACTTCTTTTCCTCAAAGTTTAGACCACATTATTTTTATATTTTAGCTTAACTGACTTTTGTAGGACCAGCACAGCCCACCATGGTATTAATATTTTGACATAATGTAATGTCACAGTGTATCAGATTTTACAGTTAACAGTTTTCATAATTTGTTAACTTCTCAGCAGAAACAGGCAGATGAAGTCCCGACTGTGACCCAGACAAACCATATGAATTAGCAGCCCGGGGAGTAGAGGAGCCTGTGGTGGGACAGTGGGTGTAAGCAACTGATGTTGGCTCCCCCATACTGTGGAAAGGAGATAGTCCAGTCTGTTGTAATGATAACATTCCTAGTGAAGCAAGGATACAGCATACAGCATACAGCACTAGGGACATGTATTTGGCTGTGATATGCATAACATTATAGGAGATATGTTGGACAACATTCACAGTGGCACAGGGTGGTGGTCATATCTGGCTGTCACACAAATGAGAGTGTACATCAGCTGCTGGGGATGCAGTGACTTAAACCATTAACCAGAAAACTGTACTGGCTGCCTGTATGACAATATCATACAACTATCCCTCACAATAAGGAGAGCAAACTAACTGATCAGCTGTGTGCCTGATGATGTTTTTTCAGCAGAGTAATAAAAATGCATACACAAAAAATTGTCCATAATTTCTAGTGTGGATGTACAGCAATGTGTTATTCTACTTATCTCCTCCTCACTTAATGGAAATCAGACTTTGAGGACATCAGGGCTGCTAGTGAATAAATAAGCTATGGGCCCTTCTGTTTCCTAATTTGTGTTCATTCAAAGATCCGAGACCTAAGCCAGCAGTCATTTCATAATGTGGCAATATTAGCAAAGTTTGTACATCGCAGATTTTATTTATTTTATTTTTATTTTACATTTGTTTACCAGGAAAGTCTGACTGGACACAGGCCCAGGGAAAAAAGCTCCAGTTACAGCAAATTAGAGTTTAACAAACATGTAAAAAAAGATACAGAAGATACAGAAACATCAATTACAGACATAACAAAAGTTAACAAACAAACATTTAGGCATTACTGCATTGTTAGCAAATAACACATACATAGGTTCATAGGTTCATACTAGGCTATCTGCCCTAGGGCATTTATAAGCCTAGCCAAAGTATGTTTGGCTTTCACCACCCATTTTAAATTAAATTTCTATGCCCTTTTTCGAGGTTAGTATACTCTGCCTCTAACAGTGACACAGAAGTGATACCCGGGGTAAACCTACGATCTCCCATCCACTCATCAAGATTCCTCTTGAAGAGAGTCAATGAGGGACTCTGCCTAACCTGGACTGGGATTTTATTCCAGAGTGAAGGGAGCCTCTGGGTTATGAATCTGTCCCTCCAGCATGTCCTATTTATTTCAGTGCTGAGGTTCAAGTCTCTTGAGTGTGTAGCTCGATGGGATTTGGATTTTTTGAGGTGCAGCATGTCCCTTAATTCCGGGTTGAACATGGCTTTATACATCAGGCACAGATCGCCTTTGAGCAGGTGGTATGCCACTGAGTACAGCTGGAGTTTCTTTAACCGGGCAGCTTATGGCATCTGTTTGAACCCTTTGATCCTCTTGGTGAGGTACTTTTGGGGTCTTTCCAGTTGCTGCAGGTGTTTGGTAAGGTACATCCCAAAAGGGGCATTGTACTCAATTATGGGCCTGATGAGGGATGAGTAAAGAGGCACGATGACCTCCCCCCCTAATCTAGATGTGAATCCCTTCATGATTAGGTGGGCTATATAAAATGTTTTTCTAACCACTTTGGCCATGTGGTTGTCAAATGAGAGATTGCTATCAACTTGGGTCCCCAGGTCCCTAATTACTTCTTCTGTACTTAATGGATTACCACCTGTGTGGTAATTTGTGGGCACTTTGTTTTTGCCAAAGGGGATGACTATACACTTTTTGGCATTTAGCTTGAGCCCATGACTCTGGCACCAGTTGTCTGTTACTATGAGGCCCTTTTGGAGGATGCTTGTGTCAGCTGGAGAGTCGATTATGGCGCCCAGTTTGCAGTCATCTGCGAACTTGGTCAGCCACAGTCCTTCTGTGTTGGCCTGTACCTCCAAGAAATATATACTGAACAAGAGAGGTCCCAGGACTGAGCCTTGTGGGACGCCACTTGTAACTGGTTTGGAGTCTGACATGGCTCCAGCAAGTCTAACCATGTGGGTTCTGTCCTTGAGCTAGTTTGCAACCCATCTAGTGACATAGGGGTTTATATTTAAGCTGGTGAGCTTATCTATAATGCCCGAGTATTGTATCGAAGGCTTTTGCGAGGTCCAGGTAGGCTGTGTGGACCACCTTCCCTTCGTCAATGGCCTTGGTGACTGTTTCAAAGAAGTTGACCAGGTTTAAGAGGCAGGATCTGCCCTTAACAAAGCCGAACTGGGTAGGATCCAGTGTCTGTAGGTCCCCAATATCTTTATTTATGAGGTCCATGATGATCCTTTCCATAGCTTTGCAGACCAAGCTAGTCAGGCTTATGGGGCAATAGTTTCCAGGGTCCGTTTGGAGCACCACCTTTGTGGAGAGGGACCACTGTTGCTGTACGCCACTCTTTGGGTACATATCCTGTAGTAAGGCTGAGATTTTGATAGCAAGTAACAGATATATAATGGTGGAAAAATACAATTCTTTAGCCAGAAGGATTCACATTATAGTTAATAATGTGTAGAAAACAGTTAAATGATACTGAAGGCTACTTTCAAGGACAATAATTTGCAAGGAGACTAAGGGAGGCCTATCCTGAAGAGTTACAAGAACATAGCCAGGTGTCTGTTAAGTGTGACCTAAGGAGCTTTTTAAATTGTGAGATGGAGCTGTTTGAAGTTACTCAGGATGGCAACTTATTCCATATTTTAGGAATATAGTTAGAAAAAAAGAGAATTCTCAACTAAGTTGTTGACTTTGGTGGTATCTAGAAGGTGTTGATTGCTGGAACAAAGAGATTGAGAAGTGGTATATGGATGTATAATATTTTGGCGAGCAGAGGTTTTATCAGGTTGGAGGAGAATTTTGTGTGCAAAGGTTTAGAAGGTGATTAAGGTGTAGAAGCTGAGGAAGTTTGAGCCAATTTAGTTAAGTGATGTACAGTGATGTGACCTATAGGAGGCACCGGTAGCAAACCTTGCTATTTTATTATAGCAGGATTCCAGTTTGATTAAGTCGGTTTTGCGGAGGTTGGTTAGTACTGGGGAAGCGTAGAGGAGGGTTGTTAAGAGGTGTGTATGGTTTATAGTAGCTTTTGTGTTTTTTGTAAGAAATTGTTTGTTTCTATACAGGAGACCTAGTTTCCTGTGGACCCTATTGATGGTTTGGGCTATGTGAATATCAAATATCAAGTTATTGTCAATTTCAACACCAAACAGTTTAGTGTGAGTTATTGGGGAAATTATAGTTTTATTTTTTGACAAAATAGTAAAAGTCTGGAAAGAGGAGGGGGGTCTAGTTGGGCTAAAAAGAAGGAGCTTAGTTTTGGATTCAGAATGAATTGGAAGTTAGTGAGCCATGTTTCGACAGATAGAAAGGAATCTTGGATAATGGTATGAAGGTCTTGTAGTGTAAGGGCTGCACATATTAGGGTGGAGTCATCTGTGTATTGTACTATAGAGGCGTGTGCTGTAGAGGTGCTAAGCTGGTTGGTGAAAAGAGAGAATAGCAGAGGTCCAAGGATGGAGCCTTGTGGAACTCCTAAAGCAACTGGAAGTGGAGAGAAAATGTGATTTTGCCATTGGACAGCTTGCAGACATCCTGCTAGGTAGCTTTGGAACCATGCAATAGAAGAGCTGCTAAGGTTTAGGGTGGAGAGAATGTTGATGAGTTTATTGTTATCAACCATATCAAAGGCTTTGGATAGGTCCAAAAATATACTAGATACATATTGTCCATGGCTTCTATGGTAGTTCACCGTATTGGTAAAGGACATAAGTGCAGTGGTGGTGCTGTGAAAGGGGCAAAAAACATTTGGGGTGTGTGATAGTAGCTTGTGCATGAGAAGGCAGCCCATTAGTTGGGTGTGTACTACTCTTTCTAGTATTTTGGATAAGGGAGACAGAATGGCAATTGGGCGATAATTTGCAAGTTCATTAGAATTACAACCCTTATGTAGTGGTAGAATATGGGAGGTTTTCCCAATAATAGGTACCTGGCTTCAGATATTGACTGGTTGATGAGTATGGCTACTGGATAAGCTATTGCTTCAGCTGCTATGTGTAGAAAGTCAGCTGGAAGGTTATCTGTGGCTAGGGTGGTTGGTTTCAGTTTTTAAAGTAGTTTTTTTAATGGATTTAACAGATACTGGGTGTAAGGTAAAGTCTCTGTGAAGTATTTATTGAATTGGGTTGCTATATTGTCAGAATAGTTAGCTGTTGTTGGGGTGGGGGTAGCTGATTTGCCTGGATAAATTATGTTATTAACTGCGGCCCAGAATTTTTGAGGGTGGTTTGTGAGTTTATTCTGGATATTGTGGTAGTAGTTGATTTTGTCTAATTTTACTAGTTTCTTTGCCTCGTTTCACAGTTCTAGGTATGTTTGCCTTGTGATTTGGGTTTTGTTTTTATGAAATTGCTCCCAAGTCTTGTCTCTTGTCTTGAGTAAGGATCCACATTCTTTTGTTAGACATGGTGCATGATTAGATTAAACTCTAATAGATCTAGGGGCTGCATGGTAGTTTAGTGTGTCTAGGAAAGTGGTGTTGAAGGAGTTGGCAGCATCTTCTACAGGAAGCTGTTTGAGATATTGCAACTATTTAGAGCGGGTGTTCATAAAGAAAGAGAGTGAGTCCAATGCAATCCAGTAATTTTAACTGATTATTTTGTTAAAAGGAATCAATCTATGTAGGTGTCACAATCAGGGTCAGTTTTATATCAAAATGTTATAATAAAAATGCATTTCCTTATTTTTTTCTGGATGCCTTCTAGATACTAACTATATAACAGATCCATACACACCTGCAGCCTTTCTTTAGCAAAATGTCTTACACAATGTGTGATAAGCATGGAAAGTACAAATGTGAAAATAGAAACACGAAAAAGTGGAATCAGGTACTGCAATGCTTGTACTGTTTTTATACTGTAAACCATCATTAACAATTAAAATATCATTGGACAGTGTGTAAACTGCCTTTAGCTGGTATGGCAGCATTTTTTACAACTACAGTGGATAAGGTACTTCATGGTGTGTGATAGCTGTGAGAGTTATGGATCGGAATGATGTGATAACGTTCTTGTCCAGAATATCTAATTGTAAGAAGTGTCAGCTAATATTAGAGAATGTGTAGTTTAGCAAGGTTAACTGCATTCAGAAAAACAGTATACTCACAATCTGGGACTTTTACCCTGAAGAGTATTTTTATGTTTACCCCTGTGTGTCTGCATGCTGATTTATCTCTGTGTTTGTATGTGAACTAGTTCATCTAGCATTTCTCCACTTTTACGCATATATCCCATGAGGCTCCATTCAAGGAAGTTAAAAATATTACTGTTTTTTCTTGTTCTCTTTGCTGTCGTTGCCTATGTGGTTCTGCTGTGTGATCTTCCTAACCGCTGCTTTGGTTATTATTGGGGATATTTGCAGTCACCCTAATGTTATGCACATCAAGCTTTTTATAAGCTCTGTGTTTTAAAGGATGAATGATGCTATCCACTAGTAATAATCATCTCACAGAAAGGGGTGAAAAGTGTTATTTCAACAGCTAGTGAGGTTATTAGCCTGAGTGCATTAATAAAACATAAAAAATCAGAAGCATTCATAAGCCATGCAGTTGGAAGAGGTGTGTCTACAAGGACCCATTGTGGATATATCTTATGGACCTCTTTTGAAGAAGGTTTAAGATACTGTACAGTGGAGACTGTTTTTCCTAGCTGTTTATTGTTGCTGCTTTTGTGGATTTTCTATGTTACCATTTTAAACTGTTGCTTGGATTTTTATGTATTGACCTAAAGAAAACAACATACGTATAAGCAAATGTCATACTGCATGTTTTATATCACTTTTTCAGATCAATGTACGATTTTTTTATCTGACAAGTGTGGCAGTGTCCCCACGTATCCCAGCCCTTGAAACACTTTGGCACTTTTCCTATGTGACAGTGCTGTTCTAACTGATCTGCACCTCCTGGCCTGGCATAAAACTTCTACTTCTTCCCATTTATATATTGACGTTGTTCCCAGGATTCAGAATGAGTAGCAGCTTATGAATGCTTCTGATTTTTATGTTTTATTAATGCACTCAGGCTAATAACCTCACTAGCTGTTGAAATAATGTATTTCACTCCAAACTCTGGATCCCACCCAGTTCGGGTTTGTAAAAGGCAGATCATGTCTCCTAAACCTGATAGACTTCTTTGAAGCAGTCACCAAAGCCGTAGACAAGGGTAAGGTGGTTCACACAGCCATTCTAGATCTTGCCAAGGCTTTCGACACCATCCCCCACTCTGGAATTATAGATAAACTCACTAAACTAGGTATAAATCCCTATGTCACAAGATGGGTTGCCAACTGGCTCACTGACAGAATCCACACTGTGAAAGTAGCAGACTCCAAATCCAACTTCAGACCAGTGACAAGTGGAGTACCACAGGGTTCAGTCCTGGGTCCTCTCCTGTTTGGTATCTACTTCTCTGAAGTACAGGCTAACACACAAGAGTCTTTGGCTAATGAAGTTCACAGATGACTGAAAACTAGGAGCCATAATCGAAACTCCTAACGATGTGGACATCCTACAAAAGGGTCTCACTGAGACAGATGCCTGGTGTCAAAGCCATGGCCTCAAGCTCAATGCTAAAAAGTGCATTGTCATCCCCTTTGGTAAAAACTCTGTACCCATGAACTACAACATAGGCGGTAGTATACTTAACACCGAAAGTGTGATAAGAGACCTTGGGACACAGCTGGACAGTAGTCTCTCCTTTGATAATCACATCGCCACAGTAGTCAGGAAATCCTTCTACGTGGTACACCTCATCACAAAAGGTTTCTCATCCAGAAAAAAAGAGGTCATTGTTCCCCTCTACTCATCACTCATTAGACCCATTATAGAGTACAATGCCCCTTTTGGTATGTACCTCACAAGACATCTACAACAACTGGAAAGGCCGCAGAAATACCTCACAAAGAGGATTACTGGCCTCAAACAGATGCCCTACGCAGACCATCTAAAAAAACTCCAGCTTTACTCCGTCACGTATCACCTACTCAGAGGCGATCTCTGCCTAACATACAAAGCTATGTCAAACCCAGAGCTGCTGGACATGCTCCACTTAAAGATATCCCAATCCCTCTGAGTTACACGCTCTAGGGACCTAAACCTTGTCACCACAATAAACAGAACATGCCGGAGGGATAGATTCCTGTCCCAGAGACTTCCCATACTCTGGAATAAACTACCTATCTATATCAAACAAAGCTCCTCATTAGCACTCTTCAAGAAAAATCTTGATGATTGGATGGGAAATAGGAAATTCACCCCGGGGATCACCTCTGTGGCTCTGCTCGACAGTGGCACAGGAAAATAATTTTATTGGATGGCAAAAGCCAGGGTACCTTTTTGGCTGGGCTTGTATAGGCCCCAGGGCCGATAGCCTAGTACCTACCTATGAACCTATGAACCTATGAACTATAAGGGCACATATCTAGTAGTTTTCACGGATTTTTCCACAGATTTCCCTCTAATTCTTTTGTGATTAGATTATTAACAATAAATCTAAATTAATAAACACAGTTTCACTTCACTCGTGACTTAAATTTGTCTAACTTAAACAATGGACATTTGCCACTGACTGTAGTAGGATTGCCCTTGGCATCTCCTAAGCCTTTGGTTTTCAAGGTGGTGGAGAGGTTATTGTCTCTACCTATACGATCTTTGACTTTTCCTTCTTTGGATGCATGTCCTCAATGTCCTTTGGTTGTCTGGTTTCTCTCATCCTACACCTCAGGGAAAGCCAGCCCAGATGAGCTTCCAAGCAGTTTCCACCAGGGAACTTCCCATATCTTCTGACACTTCCCCAGAGCACCCCATTGAAGAGATTATGCCAAAGGAGATACCCAGTTTCCTCACAGGAATCCCTCACAGAAGACATTGATTTTGATGAAGGGGAAAGATCCCCTAGATCTCCACTTGAGGATGTCTCATTTGAAGATATCTTAGAGATCCTTCTCCAAAAAGGCAGTTGGTCTATCCAACCCCTTTCCCAGGAGGAATTAGTGTTCTTGCAAGCCTTCAGGTCTTGATCATATACATATTAGGTTACCCCACTTGTGAATGAGCTGATTGACCTGGTCTCTCACAGAGCATGGATGGAACTGGACTCAGTAGAACCAGCCCTAAACACCTGGACAAGATTTTTAGTGCTCCATCAGATAGGTTACATTGGACAAAGGATGTTGCTGTAGATGCTATGGTCATTGTGGCAGCTACTAAGAAGAAGTTGCCTGAGCAGATCTCCTCTGTCCATCCTCCTAATAGGGAGTCTAGGGCAATGGACAGGTTTGGGAAGATAGTGTATACATCAGGGACCTTTGCTTTAAGGTCGCTGAATTATTTGGCTCATTTTATGAGGCTACAGAGGGACTTAATCAAGGAACTTTCTAACCCTCCCCTAGGATCCATATCTGTAGAGGAGAAGAACACTTTTTACTCATGACTGGCCACACTACAATGCATTACTAATGTGTCCATGATGTTAATCTCACACACAGCTGAAGATTCCTCATGGGCTGCCAGTTCAGGCATCACCATTAGGAGACTTGCCTGGATGTGGTTGTGTGATTTCACAGAGCCCCTTAAGGCATGATTTATCACTGCTCCCTTTGATGGCTCTTCCCTGTTTGGACCAACAGTTTAAGAGACTGTCTCCCAGAGTGAGAAGGATGGTGTCATGGGAATCCACTTTTCTACCCTGGAATCTTTTCCAGGAATCAACACAGTTGTAAGAAAGTGGGGTTCAGAAATTCCCAAGGGCCTTTCCAGGAATTGCATGGAGGTTTTTTCCCCAGGGGCAGAAGGGGAAATAACTATAATGTGAGGAATCGCCTTGATGGCAGTGGGGATCCTCAGAATCAAGGTTCTCAGGATTCTTTCTCAGACAGGCCTTTTCAGCACTCCTGAAAGGTTACCCAACTGTCCCTCTTTGGAGGCAGTTGGGGGGTCCTTATCCTTGCACCCAAAAGCCTGGACATCCATCACACAAGATTCTTGGGTGCAAAGGATCATATCCAGAGGATAAGTCATTCCCTTTTCCCAAGTTCCCCCACAGAAGAGAATAAGTCTCTCTGGTGTTTCACCCAATCAGTGGGAACAAGCAGCTCTAGAAATTCAAAAGTTGCTGGACAAGAGTCATCCAAGAGGTCCCCCCCCCAGACAAAAGAGGACCTGGAATTTACTCAAGGTTCTTTTTTGTGCCAAAGAAAACATGGGACCTGAGACCCATTTTGGATCTCAGTTATTTGAACCAGTTTGTAAAGAATTCCAAGTTCTGGATTGTCATGGTTCAGTCCAGTCTGCCTCTCCGTCTGGAGGATAACTGCATGTGCTTTCTAGATCTTCAGGATGCATACTATCATATAAAAATGAACAGATGCTCCAGAAGATATCTATGGTTCTGGCTGAGAACCAGTCATTATCAGTTCAGATCCCTGTCCTTTGATCTCACCACAGCCCGCAGGGTGTTCACCAAATGTATGGCACTGGTAGCAGCTCATCTAAGACTGTGCATATTCAACCAGGTCAATGGCTACACCAGCTGCTTTTTGGGCTAGACCTCCATTGATGACATTTGTGCAGCTGCCACTTGGTCTAATGTTCATACTTTTGTTTCTCATTACAAATTGGACATCATTTCTAGGAACAGAGCATCATTTGGTTCTGCAGTGCTCTGGAATATCCTTCCATGAGAACCACCCAAGGTAACTGCAGCTGGAGACTCTGTCCTATTCATTGAGGGATGAATGAAAATGACAACATCAGATATAAAAGTTATGTACTCACCATAATGTTCCATCTGTGTTATGCATTTTCATTCCTCCTCAACTCTCCTCCCATCTTCCCCCATCCATGTTCTTGGAAGTGCCCTAATAGATTTCTTAGTAGGAACCATTGTTCCTGTTTGAGCTCCTGATCTTTCAGCTATCACTGTTCTGTCTTAGCTATTTTTAGAAAAAAAATTACTGAGATTTTGTATAATAACAGTAAACTCGATCGGAGGTAATTCAGTGATCAAGGGCATTGTGGGTAAGGGAGGAGATCAAAAGTCGGCTCCTGGAATCAAAAGAAAGCATCTGAGTCATATCCAAGGGTCAGATCCCAACCCATTCATTGATTCATTGAGAAAGAATGAAAATGGATAACACAGATAGAACATTATGGTGAGTACACAACTTTTATTATATCTCCATGGGCATCCAATCCTAATTCATTAACCTTGAAACCACTGCAATGTCTCTCTCTACCATCTTGAACTCCGTGTAATAGAGCAAGTCCAATTCTAAGAAAATAATCATTACATGGTAACCTACTATGTAATGATAGATCCAAACAAAGAAGCACCTTATCCAATGAAATTGAGCCCATTCTGAAGCAATGTGATTAATGGGTCTAGTACTGCTGAGAGATTCTGTCAGAACTTATGACAGCAATCTACCAGTCCTTGACTGCATGTGCAACATTTTCCAAGTCCTTCATAGTCATAGCTATACTATACTATACATAGTTTTTCAAACTGCACAATCCTTTTCTGAAAGTTATACGCCCACAATACACTAATTAAAATTAAAAAACAAATTGCAGCTGACTCGTTTTCTCTACGTTTATAATGTTTCTACTTATCTAGGATCTCCTGTAAGTTATCTATGTGCCCTTCCTCAGTCTGTCCCTTCTTCAGGATAACACCCTGTTAGCACTGCATATTACAAATTCCTGCTTGCTGCCAAATGCTAGGCTTAGACGCCACTCCGAAAATGTGTTACAACAATCCTTTATGTGTATTATTTGCTACAGCATCATAGATGTCTCTTCTGTTTCTATTTTTGCATATGCATGTGCTATGGTTATTTTCAGAAATCACTTCACCCCAGTTTGGGGTGCAATCATGTCTTCCATTTTTAGTAAGGAATACTACACAGTTTTATTAATGAAATGAAAGAAGCTTTGAAATCTCCCCATGCATATGCATCCCTGATTTACCTTTCTTCAGCACCAGAACCACTTTTGTCTCTTTACTTTGGACTGTACCCATATTTTCTAGCTTGTTTCACCTTGTATTTTAAATATTAAAAATAGTGTACTGCCCTGGTCTTGATGAATTTCAAGTTAATATGCAGTTGCCATTCAGTTTGTCCATTATACCTTAAATTAAACCGTGTTTTAGTAAATTTTCGCTTATTATATGCCAACAGACATAGCTCATTTTCATCTGAAGTGCAGTTATTATAATTCTTAATTCTCATCTGCAGCTACTTGACAACAAACTCATGTTGTTGCTATACTGAAAGCTTTTAAAATGTGACATACAAATATCCAATTTAGAAAATGTATTTTAAATGTCTACAATTTTTCTCACACCAAATTTTGTTGAAGGTTAAAATGTAATTAAAATGTTGAACTTGATGCAGAATGATTTCACTTACTAGTTCAGTCATCTAACTGTTTAATTTTATGAAGCGAAAAGCTATGGGGCTAGGTAGGGATCACGCATTTCCTAAGGTCCCCATTTCATTCTGCTGCTCCATTAAGAAAAGCTTCAGACTGCATCCCCATCTAGTTAAAACTTTGCATTGAGAAAAGTGTGATGCACCACTTATGCAAAAAATGTTTATAATTGCCATTAGCTCTAAGCCTTATCTTGCTCATCTACCTGTGAGTAAAGTGCGCTAATGGTGATTGCTGTCTGCCTTAACTCAGTTCCTTCATTTGCCTAATGTTCTTGTACTTTTCATTCATTTTCATCCTGAGCCCAGTTGCTGCCAGTAATGGTTCCCAAACCATTTTCTCTGATTGTATTTGTATTGTACTAACTCAGGAAGCTGCCCCACCCTACCAATTCCCATCCATCCCATATCATTAAATTTATACTTAACTAAAATCACCCACAAATTTACATAATCAGCAATCATCCAGTGTAAATCACACAAATCAATTTTCCAATTACATCTTAACCAACAAGTTCCCATGTTTCCAATTGTTTGTAGCTCCCTTTGCTGGCCTTCTACCAATAAGATTCATCCTCTTATTATCACAAAACACACCCTGCAGGCCTACCCTCTATTCCAAAAATTAAATACGCACTTCCAAATCATCACAGAAATCATTGCATCTTTACTACAGCTTGTGTATTCTCTTCTCTGTCTAAATTCAACTCTGTTCCTCTCATAACATTGATTCTACCAACCAGGCAATATATAACATTATTATATTCTGGAATCTGTAAGCAACATGCTATTTCGATTATATAGTTGATGCACCATTCCCAGCATCCATCCTTATGTCATCTAATTTTTTCTGTCAAATGCAACATTTTCCCATCAATGACAACACTTCCTCTTAATTAACTTAGTCAGATCAGAGGTTTCACTCCACCTAAATGCTATCCTTTTCTTGTCTAACTCCAAGACAAACACTGTTCATTTTTGTACAATTATATTGTAAATACATGTTTCCTCCCTCTTGTACTACAACATTTGTCTGTCAGTAACTGTACTTCAATAGTAACATTCCTTAGATAGCACTTGTCATATATAAGAAACCCCCACCCTCTCTGTTTTTTCTTTCCTTTCTTTTTCTAGGTGATGCATGGGCTGTTATCTTGAACTTTTTACCAGAACCTCTTAACTCATAGCCTTAATATCAGGTAAGTTACATTTTCATTGCAGGTCCTAACCACTCTATCTTGTGCACTTCAATTCCAACAGTCTAAGCGGCAGAGGGACTGTACCACTTATCTCTACACACAACTTACGTGGTATTAAGGCTGATCAACTGCTTCTCTTCTTAGGTCCTTTTACCTGATTGCTTATATTTCTATTCCAGCAATCTAAGCAGCAGTTAGATTCTGCAATTTAGCCTATGCACACAGCCTAGGTGGCAAATAGGCTGATATATATTGTATCTTAACAGATCCATTTACTTTATTCCAACAGGCTATGTGGCAGATAGGCTGTGTAACATAACCTATGAACACAGGCTAGGTGGCCAATAGGCTGTGTAACGTAAACTATGAACACAGGCTAGGTGGTCAATAGGCTGTGTGACGTAACCTATGAACACAGGCTAGGTGGCAGATAGGCTGTGTAATGTAACCTATGAATACAGACTAGGTGGCAGATAGGCTGTGTAACGTAATCTATGAACACAGGCTAGGTGGCAGAGAGGCTGTGTAATGTAACCTATGAACACAGGCTAGGTGGCAGATAGGCTGTGTAACATAACCTATGAACACAGGCTAGGTAGCAGATAGGCTGTGTAACATAACCTATGAACACAGGCTAGGTGCAGATAGGCTGTGTAGCGTAACCTATGAATACAGGATAGGTGGCAGATAGGCTGTGTAACATAACCTATGAACATAGGCTAGGTGGCAGATAGGCTGTGTAACATAACCTATGAATACAGGCTAGGTGGCAGTGACTTAACCTATGAACACAGGCTAGGTGGCAGATAGGCTGTGTAACATAACCTATGAACACAGGCTAGGTGCAGATAGGCTGTGTAACGTAACCTATGGCAACAGGCTAGGTGGCAGATAGGCTGTGTAATGTGAACTATGAATACAGACTAGGTGGCAGATAGGCTGTGTAATGTAACCTATGAACACAGGCTAGGTGGCAGATAGGCTGTGTAACATAACCTATGAACACAAGCTAGGTGGAAGATAGGCTGTGTAACGTATCCTATGAACACAGGCTAGGTAGCAGATAGGCTGAGGCTAGGTGGCAGATAGGCTGTGTAATGTAACCTATGAACACAGGCTAGGTGGCAGATAGGCTGTGTAATGTAACCTATGAATGCAGGCTAGGTGGCAGATAGGCAGTGTGACGTAACCTATGAACGCAGGCTAGGTGGCACATAGGCTGTGTAACATAACCTATGGAAACAGGCTAGGTGGCAGATAGGCTGTGTAACATAACCTATGAACACAGGCTAGGTGGCAGATAGGCTGAGGCTAGGTGGCAGATAGGCTGTGTAATGTAACCTATGAACATAGGCTATGTGGCAGATAGGCTGTATAATGTAACCTATGAATGCAGGCTAGGTGGCAGATAGGCTGTGTAACATAACCTATGAACGCAGGTTAGGTGGCAGATAGGCTGTGTAATGTAACCTATGAACACAGGCTAGGTGGCAGATAGGCTGTGTAACATAACCTATGAACACAGGCTAGGTGGCAGATAGGCTGTGTAACATAACCTATGAACACAGGCTAGGTGGCAGATAGGCCTGTGTAACGTAACCCATGAACACAGGCTAGGTGGCAGATAGGCTGTGTAATGTAACCTATGAATACAGACTAGGTGGCAGATAGGCTGTGTAACGTAACCTATGAACACAGGCTAAGTGGCAGATAGGCTGTGTAATGTAACCTATGAACACAGGCTAGGTGGCAGATAGGCTGTGTAACATAACCTATGAGCACAGGTGAGGTGGCAGATAGGCTGTGTAATGTAACCTATGAACACAGGCTAGGTGGTAGATAGGCTGTGTAACATAACCTATGAACACAGGCTAGGTGGCAGATAGGCTGTGTAACATAACCTATGAACACAGGCTAGGTGGCAGATAGGCCTGTGTAACGTAACCTATGAACACAGGCTAGGTGGCAGATAGGCTGTGTAATGTAACCTATGAATACAGACTAGGTGGCAGATAGACTGTGAAACATAACCTATGAACACAGGCTAGGGGGCAGATAGGCTGTGTAATGTAACCTATGAATACAGGCTAAGTGGCAGATAGGCTGTGTAACGTAACCTATGAACACAGAGGGTCTATATTAAATTATTGAACAGCACAAATGTCGAACGGCCAGATTATCAAAAGTGCTGTTCATCGAGTTTTGGTTTGTGGGATTGGGGTGCAGTGAAGATCAGGAATTTTGCCCTTTCCTCACTGTAGTGTGATCTCAGAGATGGTATATATAATTACTGGGGGGTGTGGGGGGTGCAGCCCCCCACAAAACCAAGTAATGTGAACGGCACTTTCGATATTTCGGCCGTTCGACATTCGTGCCATTTGATAATTTAATATAGACCCAACACAGACTAGGTGGCAGATAGGCTGTGTAACATAACCTATGAACACAGACTAGGTGGCAGATAGGCTGTGTAACGTAACCTATGAACACAGGCTAGGTGGCAGATAGGCTGTGTAACGTAAACTATGAACACAGGCTAGGTGGCAGATAGGCTGTGGTCTTTAGTCTCTCATCTGATAATTTAACCCATAGACTAGGTAGTTTATAGGTTGCATCTTCAGCTCATTTCCTAATATAGCCTCAGTATCTGATCAAATATGTTGTCTTCATCTATGCCAAAGCTCCAGCTTTTAATTTAGTGAGACAGACTACATTTACAGTCTAGGCAATACTCATGGTGGGTGTTTCTTTGACCCAACTTCCCATCTCATGTAGATAGACCAAAAAAGACTTAATTAATCTAATTACTGCAGTCAATTTCCACCAAGCTTCTGTCTCCTTTATACCACCTGAGTCACTCTTTCAAGTACCCTGATATAATCTCTAGCACAACTCTAGCACATTACCTATCTCTATTAACTGTCCTCAACTTTGAATTTATAATTGTTATCCCAATAAATGTTATAATGCTAATATTCAAAATGTTTCAGACCACTTTTCTTTTAAGTACTCTAATTTACATGGTTCTAAATCACAGTCACTAATTCCCTCTGAGAGTGAAACTAATTTTACAAAACCTCTGTCAACTCAGAACTGCGGAAGACAGCAATTCTCTTGGGTACACCCACCATTTAAGACTGCTGTAGGTGAAAGAGTGTTCTCTAAACTGGGACCTGCTAGCTGGAACCACCTGCCTACTGACATCAAAAACCTGGAAACCATTAAAGACTTAAAATATGCACTTATACAAAATCTACATGCAACTGCTACCATAACAATGGTTAGGTAACTTACCATTGTATATCAAAGATAACAGAACAGATTTAAGAAATGTTTCTCAGCTTCATAATGTGTGTATTTCAGATTTAAATAGTAGTACATGTTTATGTATTGCATGCATGACTGCACTGCATTTTATGCATATATTTGCTTATATTTTTTCCTTTGTTCTTCTCTCAATGCTGGGTCTTATTACTCTTACCTTATCTGTACTGAATCTTATCATTATGTACTGAATTTTATCATTTACTCATTCTGTACACGATATTATTGATCAGTAAGATCCTAATTTATTTTCTGCTCTTTGAACTTGGGTCATGGCTGAAAAGGGACCATAGATCGGCCCACTTACCCAGTGAATAAATAGTGGTAGTAATACTGGTGCTGTTGATAATAATAATAATAATAATAATAATAATAATAACAAGAGCAACAACAACAATAATAATAATAATAATACATTGAAACACTAGTTATCAATAGATAAAATTATGCATAAAATATTTTCTAGATGCAAAAAATAGTTACTTGTTTGAAGTATTAGATCATTTATATCTTGAAAATGCAAAACGTGACATAAATGAAAGTAAAAACTCAGTTTTTTATGTAAAATCCATTTTGGTACATGAAAAAGCTTCTAAGTTTATTGTGTGAATTATAGAAAATTGTGTTATCTTATAAATCAGTTGTAATTAACTCCTTCATGAATTATTTATAATAAACTTATTATAAACATTTTACTACAGTAGGTAAGGGTGTAAGGTTCAATCAAGAGACTATCATGTTTATACTAGAAAGTTTTTACATGGAATACAAGCACACATAATCTGAAAATTATTGCAGTCTGAGTAACTCAACAAGTAGGTCTTTATTCTCACACACACAAGCTGGATTAACTTTCCAAGGCTGACTCTCCAGTGCAGCATAATGGGGTTGCTGCACTCCTGAGTGTGCTGCCCTTTATATGTTAAATTGACACCTCGTCTGCTTGAGCTAATGGTAGTTCAGGTGAAGGTAAAAACATCCCATAGCACTGTGACAATGTGAGGTATTGCCAGTTATACCAGGAGAAGTAGGACAGTGGATGTGGAACATATGTCAGCACAGCTAGCTGGAATTTTGTAACAAATTAATTGTCATTTGTATATCAAACTGATTTGCACAGATGCTTGTGTTGAAAAATGTATTTGTAAAGCTGCTTGTATTAAAAATGTACCAACAGTGTACCCTGCTGGACAAAAAAATAAATATACATGCATTATTGTAACTGTTTAAATGTATATATTTTAACAGAGGACACTGGAGGAGAAGAGCTTAATCTCAAACTTTGAAAATAGTTTGGAATTAAATTACCTGTCTTAGGCTATAAAGATTGTGTCTTACAGTTCTCAATGCAGCCAGAGACAAAAAGACTGTACTAGGCAGATTTCTGCATTGTCATTGGGCTAAACTAATTGCTACTCTGGAAGGGTTGAGGTTTGAACATTTTTATGACTTCCAGGAGCTGCAGCAGATCTTAGCAAGGCTGTGTGTGTGCATTATTAATAAAGATGTGCTAAATCCTGACAGCTTCTAGCCAAGAGAGGTAGCATGGGAACAAGATGTCAAATGACCAGATATATATGATGTCATTCTTTAATCTTTCACTTAAAATAATGTTTAATGCTAGATGAAATTGAAGTCTCAGAGCACTCTCTTTTTGTAACTTGACAAAGAAGGATATCTCACCTACTTCATCTTGCTTTGCTCTAGTAAGTAAACAGGGAATAATAATTCTTTAGATCAGTGAAGAAAACATAGTGAGGTTAGTTAAGTAATGTTTTTCTGTAACTGTGTGAACATGTCCACCTGCTTTATTTTTAATATTTCCTGTGATTGAAATTCTGGTGTTTATTGCAAATAGATATTTAGTATTTTCTTGTTTTTTTTATTATTTATTATGAAACAAATTTTAACTTTTCATTGTGGCTGGTCCTTTAGAGAATATTTTAAACTTTGAGAGGACTTATATCAATTTGGTGACACTGTAGCCACTCCTGGAAGCTTTTCTGCATTGGCCAAAGACTATCATTTGTATTAATATCAATTTCACTCAGTATAATTGGGTACCCTTGTAAGAGCTTTAGAGTATCTGACTTTGAGGTGTCTAGTGGCAGTATAACTGCTTTATAGTCTAGGTGAAGGGGGCATAGCTAGTAAATCTGTGCCGGCCTTTCTCAGGTGTGTGTGTATGTGTGTGTGTGTGTGTGTGTGTGTGTGTGTGTGTGTGTGTGTGTGTGTGTGTGTGTGTGTGTGTGTGTGTGTGTGTGAAAATAAAATCTCAGTGTGTGTGTGTGTGTATCAGCTACTTGGAGCATAGATCCTAAGCACTGGTTTCACAGAGAGGGTGCTGGATCACTTGGCTTGGACACTCGGCTGAGGACTCAACCCTACAGCTTGGCTTGGACACTCGGCTGAGGGCTCAACCCTGCAGCTGTGACAGTGGGGAGTCTTACTGGGGACATGGACAGAGGGGGAAACCCAGACCACGGACTGAGTGTGTTCCCTGTGTGCTCATAAGGTAAATTGTGCTTGATGCAGAGAGCTGTATCTGGAAATACTGGGTGCATCCATTTTGTTCCAAGGGAACATCCCTCTCCAATGTCAGTGGTGAGGATTTAAGCTCCTTGATTACTGGCCCAGAGTGGGGATGTCACATATTGGTGGGCAGTGGTGGGATATTAATTGAACTTTTGTAGCCTATAGGCAGTTATCACTAAAGGTATGTCCTCTTAGCAGCCGCAAGCTAAACATTCAGAGTTTCATTTCACAACAGTTGTATTTATTTATTTTATTTTTTTATTTTTTGTTAGTTTAGTTTAGTCAGGGAAATCAGGCAAAGATGTCAGCAGAGGATCATGGCTAGCTGACAAAGAACCAGTTGTCCAAGTTGTGCAAAGCCAAAGGACTGGTGCATGCCATCCTGACTAAGGAGGAAACGATCTCAGCCTTAGTTGCAGCTCAGACCTAAAGCCAGGAGAATAACCAGTCTGGTGATGGGAATTTGTAGCCCTCAGAAACAGGACAGTTCAACTTTTCCTCAGAAGACTTTGAAATCCATCTGTAGGTAAAGAGACTTGAACTGGAGGCCAAATATTTGGAATTAGAATCAGCAGAGAGACTGCAGTGTTTGGAGTCTGAAGAAAATGAGAAGCAGCATCAACATGAGAGGGAGATGCTGACTAATAGGAACATGGAGGTAATGGGGAAGGGAATAACTGAACCCCAGAAGCAACAAAGGTCAGTAAATGTCTTCCACAATTTACAGAGGGTGATAATTTTGATTTTATTCATATATTTCAAAGAGTATGTCAACAGTATAATGTTGACCAATGGCTGTGGGTATGGTTCCTGACCCCCTTGTTTCATGGTAAAGCTATAACTGCTGTTTCTAAATTGATATTGATTGATTAAACTATGATAAAGTAAAGAAATGTTTACTTGAATGTTTTAAGTTAACACCTGAAGCTTACAGAAAAAGTTTTTTGAGTATAGATGCAAGGCAGATGAAAATGTGTGTGATTATATTGCTGAGTTAAGCAGTTATTTTCATAGGTAGGTGAGTGGGCCTTAGGTCACCACTTTTGAAGGCCTGGAAGACCTTTTGGTAAGGGAACAAGCCCTTATCACTTTGCCTGAGAACATGAGAATCTGGTTGGCAGACCGAGAGTGTAACTCTGCAGATGAGCTGGGGAAAAAAGGAGGATCTCTATTTAGCAAGCAGAACATCACTGCACAGGAAAGGTATACCCAGTGCTGCTCATGGATATAAGGGAACCTCTGGTGTGCAGCGTAAACCACGCCAACATAGACCACAATTAACAAAGGAAGCCACTACTTCAGCTACACTGCCAGAATCAAGGGTTAAATGTTTTAAATGTAACCACTGGGTCCATGTATCATGTAGATGCCCAAGGAGGCAAGATGGGGAACAAAAGGTGGGGGAACCAGCAAGTGGGAATAAAAGTATACCAGTAGTATGTTGTCTGGAGACAACATGGGTACCAAACTATCAGCAGAGGTTATATCCTATCTTAGTGGATGGAAAATAGGCCACTGTTAAGAGAGACACAACCTCTGACATAACCATTGTAAAACCTGCATTGATTAAAGAGGAGCAGTACTTGCCTGGGTAGTCCACTCCATTCAGAGCTTTAGGAAGGATCCCATTCCAAATACTTTTGGCCAAGCATCACCTTGACTGGGAAAGTGGAAAAGGAAGCAAGCAAGTAGGTGTGTTTGAGGATATCCCTGCAGATGGCTTGATAGGGAATGATTTTGATAATGCAGTATTGTGTGTGCATGCAATTACACACAGTCAGGCTTGGAGACAGGCATGTGGGGGTGGTACTCTGGGGGAGACCCAGACAAACCCCCCACCTAAAGCCAGGGCTGGTGAGATGGCTATTTCAGATAGGGACCTACCCTGTAGCAGTGAGTCTGAAGGTAAGCCACAGCTACTGGTAGGTACTGATGGTCCCTTGGACAGAGTGACTGCAAGGGCAAAGGTGTATGGTAGCACCCAGGTTGACAGTGAGGCATCACTAATAGATGATACAAGACTTTCTGTGGAAGGGGTGCTGGGAAGAGTTAACAAAGATAGAGTGTAGACAGACTCAGGTCTTGGACCTTACACTAAGAGGCCTGAGGGAGGTAGCTAGGGTGGCACCTGATTCTCAAGGAAAAGAGGAGTCTGTATACTGGAACAAAGTGTTACTGTATAGAGAGTGGACCCCTGAGGAAGGGCTAGAGGGTGAAGTAATACAGCAGTTGGTAGTGCCTAGAGCCTACCATCTGGCACTTCTAGCCATAGTCCATGGCATTCCTTTTGCAGGTCATATGAGCATAAAGTGTACCAAGAGATGTATTATGCAGAACCTTTATTGATTTGAGATTAAAAGAGATGTAACAGGGCACTGCAGAACCTGTTAGTAGTGCCAAAAAGTAGGCAAGGCAGGAAACAAGGTCAAAGCTCATTTGATGCCTTTGCCTGTGATTGAGGAGCCAATTCATTGGGTAGCTATGGATATTGTGGGGTCTCTGAGTACTCCAAGTTCCACAGGAAGAAGTATTTCCTGATGGTAGTAGATTTTGCTACTAGATACCCTGAGGAGGTGGTGCTGTCCTCCATCAAGGCAGAGAAGGTGGCAAATGCTTTGCTAGAGATTTTCAGCAGGGTAGGTTTCACGAGAGAAATACTGACTGACAGAGGTGTCAATTTCATGTCAGATCTGCTGTCTTTCCCGTGGAAGTGCTGTGAGGTGAAGCACCTGAAGACCACCCCTACCCCCAGACTAATGGTCTTATGTAGAGGTTAAACTGTACACTACAGACCATGCTACAGGCATTTGCAGACCAGTTTAAGAGAGTGAGACAAATATTTGCCTTGTCTGCTGTTTGCATACAGAGAAGCACCCCAGGAATCCACAGGTTTTTCAAACTTTGAGTTGCTGTATGGGCATAGGGTGAGGGTGCCTTTAGATTTGATTCATGATGAGTGGAAGTGTAAATCCCAATAGGAGTCTTTTGTGGCATATGTACTAAATTTCAGGACAAGGCTTACAGAGCTCATGGGCTTGGACCAGGAGAACCTGTCAGGAGCCCAACAGAAGAAAAACGTCTGGTATGGCAGGAATGCTCGAGCCCAAGACTAGGCTGTGGGACAGCAGGTTATGGCTCTCATTCCTGTCAGACACAATAAGCTACAGGCAGCTTGGGAGGAACCCTTCAAAGTGGTAACGAAGGTCAGTGATGTTAACTACATGATAAAACTGCTAGGCAGGAGGCCGGTGCTCAAATTGTACCATGTTAACATGTTGAAGCCTTACCATGACAGGGAGGGCCTGGTGCTGAGTATTTTCACTGGGAGGAGGAGTCTGAGGGGGGTCTATGGCTACATCATGCCAGCCAGACAAATGCCAAGTTATTAAGGAGGAGCCTAGGGTTGCAGGCATATGACATGACAATGCAGAATTGTAGTGGGGTCAGCAATGCTAATGCAGATGGGTTCTCAAAACAGGGTATGGGTTAATGTATTCCCAGGCAGGACCATTCCTCTCAAGCAACATTTCTCAAGGGTCACTTGAAAAACTAGCTTGAGTCTTCAAAGGGGGAAGTGATGTGATGATGTGAGGTATTGCCAACTATGCCAGGAGAAACAAGGCAGTGGATATGCCAGCACAGCTTGCTGGAATTTTTTTCAAAATTATATGTCATTTGTATATCAAACTGATTTGTACAAATGCTTGTGTTGAAAATGTATTTGTAAAGCTGCTTGTGTTAAAAATGTACCAATGGTGTGCCCTGCTGGATAGAGAAATAATATATATAATATATATATATATATATATATATATATATATATATATATATATATATATATATTATTCTAACTGTTTAAATGTATATATTTTTACAGAGGATACTGGAGGAGAAGAGGTTAATCTCAAACTTTGAAAATAGTTTGAAATTAAATTACCTGGCTTAGGCCATAAAGATTGTAACTTACAGTTCTCAATGCAGCCAGAGACAAAATGTTTGCACTATGAAGCTTCCTACATTGTCAGGAGGAGGAACTAATTGCTACTCTGGAAGTCTAGAGGTTTCAAATTGTTTTATGACTTCCAGGAGCTGCAGTAGATCTCAGCAAGGCTCTGTGTGTATGTATTATTGACATATATGTGCTAATTCATGACAGCTTCTAGCCAAGGGGGGAAGCATGGGAACCAGAAGTCAGATGACCAAATGTATGTGATGTCATTCTGTAATCAATCACTAAAAATAATATTTAATACTAGGTGAGACTGAAGTCTCAGAGTAGTCTGCTTTTGTAATCTGACAAAGAAGGATCTCTCACCTACTTCATCTTACCTTGCTCTAGTAAGTAAACAGGGAATAATAATTTTTTAGATCATTCAGGAAAATATAGTGACATTAGTTAAGTATTGTTTTTCTGTAACTGCGTGAACCTGCCTACATGTGTTATTTTTAATTTTCCCTTTGATGAAACTCTGGTGTTTATTGCAAAGTGATATTTAGTATTTTCATGTTCTTTTATTATTTATTATAAAACAAATGTTAACTTTTCATTGTGGCTGGTCCTTTAGAGAATATTCAAACTATGAGAGGACTTATATCTATTTGGTGACACTGTAGCCATCCCTGGAAGCCTTACTGCATTGGCAAACACTATAATTTGTATTAATATTAATTTTGCTCAGTATAATTGGATACCCTTGCAAGAGCCTTAGAGTAGCTAGCCTTGGGGTGTCTAGTAGCAGTGTAACTACCTTATAATCTGGGTAGAAGGGGGCATAGCTAGTACATCTGTGCCAGCCTTTCCCAGAGGTGTGTGTGTGTGTGTGTGTGTGTGTGTGTGTGTGTGTGTGTGTGTGTGTGTGTGTGTGTGTGTGTGTGTGTGTGTGCGTGTGTGTGCAGGCGCATGTGTGCGTGTGTGTGTGTGTGTGTGTGTGTGTGTGTGTGTGTGTGTGTGTGTGTGTGTGTGTGTGTGTGTCAGCTACTTCCAGTAGGGACACAAAGCACTGGTTTTATAGAGAGGGCGCTGAAGAACTTAGCTTGGACATTCAGCTGAGGACTCAACCCTATAGCTGTGCCAGTGGAGAGTCTTACTGGTGATCTGGACAGAGAGGGAAACAAAGAGCCCGTACTGAGTATGTTTCCTGTATGCTCTTAAGGGAAATTGTGCTTGTTGCAGAGATCTGCATCTGGGTGTATCTGTTTTTTTGTTCCCAGTGAACATCCCTCTCCATTGTCTGTGGTGAGGATTCAGGATCCTTGATAACTGACCCAGAGTGGAGACATCACAAGCACATCTAGAAATGAGTAGCAAAAGTTCCCTGATGCCCTGGACAAATTTCTTCTACTCCTTATCAATATCATCTGAAGTTTTCTCTGAAAAGAGGTCATTGCCCTAGTGGGATTAACATGGTCAATGAAGTGTAAATAAATAAATATCTGGAAAGGGCAATATTAGATGGTGGAGGAATATTCCAATGATCAAAGCTAATTGACAACATATTGTTAGACCATGAAGTATTATTACAATTTTGATTTAAATTTCAGTCATTTGCTCAAGCATTATGACCAGATAAATTTCAGTTAGTTGAGTACCTAATGTTATGTGATATTCCAACTTCATCTTGCCTTTAATAACAAACAACTGAAACAAAAACTATTAAGCCTCTTTTTTACAAATTTCTGTATATTGCCACTATGATCTATAAGAATGAAATTAAAACTCTCAAATGGGATTGAAACATGTAGCAGTTAGTTATTAATTTTAAATTTAAAACACCTTTTGTATTACATGATCATGATGCAATACTGTCATATTATAAATGTTTGAATAGTCTAGGCAACTTTTGATGGAATATTTTTAAACTGAATTGAAAATGAATGACACTATGTATGTATGCAAAGTTATATGTGAATTATTTCTGTTATAGTTTAACTCATTTATTTTAATTTGATTTTTAAAGCATGTTGATTTAGAATGAATATTAGCAGTTAATTGTTAATCTTTTGCAATCACCATTTATTATCATAGCAGACATTTTGAAATGTTAAGTGTATGTTCTTCAAGATAATTTTTTTAAAATATGAATAACATTTGTACATCTTTCTTTGTGAAATGTTAAACTAGAATAATTCATTTTTGTCAAAAGATGCATTCCAGCATTGGAGTCCGGATCATGATAAAGCTTTGGAAGTTTCTGAGCAAATGTTTCAGTCTTCTAACGATATGTATGTCATGATGGCAATAAATCTTTATAATACTGTTGTGTTATACATCTCAATATGGTGCTTGCACAGTACTGAAACATAAAATATCAGATGGGTCCTCTTATGCTGTGCTGATGATGGCATAAGAAGGCATAAACTTGCATGTCTACAGCTTGAGGAGTATACAGCTCAGCAAGCTCCTGCCTGGTGCCCTGCAGAGTTCTACAGCAGCAGAGAGACAAAAAAGAGACTTAGGAGTGATCAAGTATAATTTTTCTGCATTTTCTTGCTGCCTTTAGCTAATTCCGCCCACAACACCAATTATTTCTAGAGTTTCTGTGATTTAGAAAGCTTGTTTCAGCTACATATTGTACTTATTTTACTGTCTGCACTTTAACAGAGTTGTTTTTGTGTTTAAATTACCTGTTAAACTGTTGTAGGCTACACACTCAAGTGTGATAGCCATTTCTGTGCATTTAAAGTGTTTGATTGTATCTGCTTTATTTTCTGAAAAAAAAAGCAAAAAAGAGAAAATATACTTGTTTTCCCACTTTTCTAAGCTAGTATAGTCCAGTTTTCAGGTTAGTGCTGAATTCAGGGCTGTGTTACAAGTTTCTGTGTTTGCCCATACCTTACTTGGATAAAAGGAAGTTTATCTGTTCACTGTGAGAGAGGGAGCTCTGAGCAGCCTATCTGTCCCTGGAGGAGTGGTTTCAGCCCAGAAATTAGTAGTTTATTGGCCATTTTGGGCTAATTTCTATCTCTTTTATTTCCCTGCTATAAAACCCGCATTTGCAAGGTTTTTGCGCTAGTATATAGCTCAGCAAGCTCCTGCCTGATGCCCTGCAGAGTTCTACAGCAGCAGAGAGACAGAAGAGAGACTTTGGAGTGATTATCATTTTTCTGCATTTTCTTGCTGCCTTTAGCTAATTCCACCTAAAGCGCCAATTTTCTAGAGTTTCTGTGATTTTAAAAAGCTTGTTTCAGCTACATATTGTACTTATTTTACTGCCTGCACTTTAACAAAGCCATTTTTGTGTTTAAATTACCTATTTAACTGTTGCAGGCTATACACTCAAGTGTGATGGCCATTTCTGTGCATTTAAAGTGTTTTTTGATTGTATCTGCTTTATTTTCTGAAAAAAAAATACTTGTTTTCCCACCTTTCTAAGCTAGTATAGTCCAGTTTTCAGGTTAGTGCTGAATTGCGGGCTATGTTACAAGTTTCTGTGTTTGCACATATATTACTTGGTTAGAAGGAAGTTTCTCTGTTCACTGCGAGAGAGGGAGCTTTGAGCAGCCTATCTGTCCCTGGAGGAGTGGTTTCAGCCCAGAAATTAGTAGTTTATTGGCCATTTTGGGATAATTTCTATCTCTTTCATTTTGCTGCTACAAAACCTGCATTTGCAAGGTTTTTGCTCTAGTATACAGCTCAGCAAGCTCCTGCCTGGTGCCCTGCAGAGTTCTACAGTGGCAGAGAGACAGAAGAGAGACTTTGGAGTGATTATCATTTTTCTGCATTTTCTTGCTGCCTTTAGCTAATTCCACCTAAAACATCAATTTTCTAGAGTTTCTGTGATTTAAAAACCTTGCTTCAGCTACATGTTGTACTTATTTTACTGCCTGCACTTTAACAAAGCTGTTTTTGTGTTTAAATTACCTATTTAACTGTTGTAGGCTACACACTCAAGTGTGATAGCCATTTCTGTGCATTTAAAGTGTTTTTTGATTGTATCTGCTTTATTTTCTGAAAAAAAAATACTTGTTTTCCCACCTTTCCAAGCTAGTATAATCCAGTTTTCAGGTTAGTGCTGAATTCCGGGCTGTGTTACAAGTTTCTGTGTTTGCACATATATTACTTGGTTAGAAGGAAGTTTCTCTGTTCACTGTGAGAGAGGGAGCTCTGAGCAGCCTATCTGTCCCTGGAGGAGCGGTTTCAGCCCAGAAATTAGTAGTTTATTGGCCATTTTGGGATAATTTCTATCTCTTTCATTTCCCTGCTATAAAACCCACATTTGCAAGGTTTTTGTGCTAGTATACAGCTCAGCAAGCTCCTGCCTAGTGCCCTGCAGAGTTCTACAGCAGCAGAGAGACAAAAGAGAGACTTTGGAGTGATTAAGTATAATTTTTCTGCATTTTCTTGCTGCCTTTAGCTGATTCCACTTAAAATGCTGATTTTCTAGAGTTTCTGTGATTTAAAAAGCTTGTTTCACCTACATATTGTACTTATTTTACTGCCTGCACTTTAACAAAGTAGTTTTTGTGTTTAAATTACCTGTTTAACTGTTGTAGGCTACATACAAGTGTGAAAGCCATTTCTGTACATTTAAAGTGTTTTTTTTTGTATCTGCTTTATTTTCTGAAAAAAAACAAAAAAAATATACTTGTTTTCTGCCTTTCTAAGCTAGTATAGTCCAGTTTTCAGGTTAGTGCTGAATTCCGGGCTGAGTTACAAGTTTCTGTGTTTGCCCATACCTTACTTGGATAGAAGGAAGTTTCTCTGTTCACTGTGAGAGAGGGAGCTTTGAGCAGCCTATCTGTCCCTGGAGGAGTGGTTTCAGCCCAGAAATTAGTAGTTTATTGGCCATTTTGGGCTAATTTCTATCTCTTTCATTTCCCTGCTATAAAACCCGCATTTGCAAGGTTTTGTGCTAGTACACAGCTCAGCAAGCTCCTGCCTGGTGCTCTGCATAGTTCTACAGCAGCAGAGAGACAAAAGAAAGACTTTGGAGTGAGTAAGTATCATTTTTCTGCATTTTCCTGCTGCCTTTAGCTGATTCCGCCTAAAAAGCCAATTTTGTAGAGTTTCTGTATTTAAAAATCTTGTTTCATTTATATATTGTACTTATTTTACTGCCTGTACTTTAACAAAGTTGTTTTTGTGTTTAAATTACCTGTTTAACTGTTGTAGGCTACACACTCAAGTGTGATAGCCATTTCTGTGCATTTAAATTATTTTTTTATTGTATTGGCTTTATTTTGTGAAAAAAAAAACAAAAAAACAAAAAATATACTTGTTTTCTGCCTTTCTAAGCTAGTATAGTCCAGTTTTCAGGTTAGTGCTGAATTCAGGGCTGTGTTAAAAGTTTCTGTGTTTGCCCATACTTTACTTGGGTAGAAGGAAGTTTCTCTGTTCACTGTGAGAAAGGGAGCTTTGAGCAGCCTATCTGTCCCTGGAGGAGTGGTTTCAGCCCAGAAATTAGTAGTTTATTGGCCTTTGGGCTATTTTCTATCTCCTTCATTTCCCTGCTATAAAACCTGCATTTGCTAGGGTATAACTATTCCCGGCTCCACAAAGTCTACTCTTCAATTTTTCCCTTGGAACTAGACAAACTTTCAACTTAAGCACTCAAACCATTCACTTTTCATACCGGCACTTGCTCAAAACTCATAGCAAGCACTAATAAACCTTAGCACTAAACCCCATCTATTCTGTAGAGAAGGACAAGGCTCTCTATTTGACCTTACCAGCCAATCAGTAAAACAGTTCACTGTACCTATCCAGGCATGTCCAAAGGGCAGTTTCTGGTGTACTCTCTGATCCAACTGGTGAATCTGGGCATTTTGAGGCAATGTTACAATTGCCACATGTACACGGACAACCCTCTTCTCCTTCCACCAAACACTAATACATGCGAGAGATGCAATTATACAGCCAAACTGGAGGCTAAGCTCTCTCAACCCAAGACTGGACCAGGCAGTCAAAAGAAGAAGGGAATTACTTGCATCACACCACCAGTCTCACATAGACCTATGAAACCAGCACCGGCAAAAAACACACATAAATACACAAAAACATACTCAGAGGCTCTAAATAAAAATCTGCAGAAGCAACGGAGACCTCCAAAGCAGACATACAAGCAACCTCCACCCCCAACACAAACCATGAAACACATGCTTCACAAAACCAGTGTGCTGCACAATCACAGCCCTTAAGGCAAAATAACATACCCAACACACTAGTAATATGTGATTCTATAGTCAAGCACACTGACGTCCCACTCACTAGGCTGAACAAGGAGAAGGTTACTGTTAGCTGCCTGTTGGGTGCCAGGATCCGCCACATAACACAAGCACTCAAGTCACTCCAGAACAAGTACAAATATGACTCTGTCATTGTCCATATGGGTATGAATGACCTGAGCCATACCTCCCTGGACTACATGAAAAGAGACATGGAGGAGGTCTCTGAGCACATAGCCCAGGCCGGTATGACCCTGACCCTGAGTAGCATCCTGCCCTTACCAAGAATGATACCACGGTATAGAGAAAAAATGATCAATTTCAACAATTGGCTAAGCTTCCTGTGTCATTCAAAGGGGATCCAGTGTCTGTCAGCCTGGGATGACATGCTCGACAAGCCACGCTGCTTTGCTAAAGACAGCTTGCATCTGTCACCTTTAGGCTTTCGAATACTGGCCAAGGCTCTTGCCACCCCGCAGTGCCTTTTTAGGTAAGGCTCAAAAGACAACACCACCAACATAAATAGCACAAGTAACAAAAAACTGAGGGTAATGTTACTCAATGCCAGAAGTCTAAACCTCAAAATGCATGCACTCAAGGCACTCCTCAGTATGGAGAAAATCGATATATGTGCAGTAACAGAAACCTGGTTTAAGGCTCCAGGGAGTACCCCAACACTACCAAGCTACAACTCATGCCATACATTTCGGCCACAAAACCCGGACCGAAATACAAAAGGGGGGGTGTATCCATATTCATCAAGGATACCCACACCTCCATGTTAGTAGCACAGCACGATGCTTCAGAGATCATTCACATTCAACTAACAATGGGCAAAACTGCTATTCAAATTATAGCTTGCTACAGATCACCCACCATGTCCCAGGACCCCACTCCGCATTCCTGGAAACACTGGGAAACATAAAGGTCCTACCAAACACCCTGATATTGGTTGATTTCAATTACCCAAACATTAACTGGGAGAACTACTCAGTTACAAACTCCCTTGACCAACATCTCCTAGAATTTATAAACTAAAGTGCCCTGGATCAACTGGTCAATAGCCCCACCAGAGGTGACAATATATTGGACTTGGTCATCACCATCATGGGTGACCGTTGTTCCACACTGGAGGTCAACCCCTCGCTGGTTAGATCTGACCATAAACTAATCACCCTGGATATCCACATTCTGCCACCATCCCTGGTCAAAGAAACCACTGTGAAAAAATTTTCAAAAGCAAACTTCACGTTACTTAAGACTGAGGTGGGAAGTTTCAAAGACCCCATGCTAAAGGATAACACTATCCAAGCTGTAAAATCCTTTAATAATGCACTCTACGGGCACCTACAAGAATGCATGGATCGTACTATCCCAAAAAAATCAAGACTTACTCCTCCAAGAAAAGGAAATCAGTCTGGTGGACCCTTGCCATAAACAAGCTGTGCAATAGAAGGAGGAAACTAGTACAGAAAAGAGTAAAATCTCAAGAAGGGAAGACATCCCTGATCAGTATCAGCAAGAAACTACGTTCCCTCATAAAATCAGCCAAGGCTAGCTTCGAAAGAAAAATTGTCATGGACTCCAAAGATAACCACAAGGCATTCTTTAGCTATGTCAAGAATCTAAGTAATTCTCAGATCTGTGCAGAGTTAGTGCAGAATGGCACAAAATATGCTGAACTGACCGATATAGCCAACATCCTGGCAGACAGGTTCAGTGCAAACTTCACACCCCTCTCACCCCCAAAAGGGCCCATAACTATACCAGAAGAATGTAGTGTCCCTGAAATCACAGACACTCAGGTTAAAACAGCCCACTCCAAAGCCAAAAAACACAGCATCAATGGGACTGGATGATGTCCCATGCTGCGTCCTACACGAGCTCAAAGATGAACTAACCCCCTCACCTAAACACACTGTTTAAACTCAGTCTTTCCACAGGCTACGTGCCCACAGAGTGGTGCACAGCAACGGTTATTCCACTCCACATAGGTGGAGCCACAACAGACCCCGGGAACTGACTAGCATGGTCTGCAAAGCTATGGAGTGCATCATCATGGATCTCATTAACAGAGGCATTGGAAACCTCCAAACACTGGACCCTACCCAGTTCGGCTTTGTTAAGAGCAGATCATCCCTCCTAAACCTGGTGGACTTCTTTGAGACAGTTACCAAGGTTATAGATGAGGGAAAGGTGGTCCACACAACCTACCTAGACCTTGCAAAGGCCTTCTACACCATTCCCCACTCAGGTATTATAGACAAGCTCACCAGCCTGAACATAAACCCCTACATCACAAGATGGGTTGCCAACTGGCTCATGGACAGAACCCACATGGTAAGAGTTGTGGGAGCTAAGTATGACTCTAAACCGGTTACAAGTGGCATTCCCCAGGGCTCAGTCCTAGGACCCCTCCTGTTTGGCATATACGTCTCAGAGGTACAGGACTACGGCTGACCAAGTTTGCAGATGACTGCAAACTAGGGGCTATAATTGACTCTCCGGCTGACACAGACATCCTCCAAAAGGGTCTCACTGAGACAGATACCTGGTGTCAAAACCATGGCCTCAAGCTAAATGCCAAAAAGTGCATAGTCATCCCCTTTGGAAAAAACAAAGTACCCACAAACTTCCACATAGGTGGTAGCCCCCTAAATAAGGAAGATGTAATAAGGGATCTGGTGACCCAAGTAGAAAGTAACCTCTCCTTTGCCAATCACATTGCCAAAGTGGTTAGAAAATCCTTCTATGTGGCCCACCTAATCACAAAAGGGTTTGCATCCAGATCGAAAGAGGTCATTGGGCCCCTCTATGCATCACTCATCAGAACCATCATAGAGTACAATGCCCCATTTGGGATGTACCTTACAAGACACCTGCAACAGCTGGAAAGACCACAGAAGTACCTCATGAAGAGGATCACTGGCCTCAAGCAGATGCCCTATGCAGCTCGACTGAAGAAACTCCAGCTGTACTCGGTCGCATACCACCTACTCAGAGATGATCTCTGCCTGACATACAAGGCCATGTCCAACCCAAAATTGATGGACATACTCCACCTAAAGAAAACCATATCCCCTCAAGCCACACATTCAAGGGATCTAAACATCAACATAACAATAAATAGGACGTGCTGGAGGGATAGATTCCTGTCCCAGAGACTTCCCATGCTCTGGAACAAGATTCCAATCTACATTAGGCAGAGCTCCTCGCTAACCCTCTTCAAGAAAAACCTTGACGAGTGGATGTAAAACAGAAAGTTTACCCCAGGGATCACTTCAATGGCTCTGCTAGACAGAGGCACAGGGAACTAATCTAAGGAGGGCGGTGAAAGCCAACAAATTCCGGCTAGGCTTATAAATGCCTTCGGGCAGATAGCCTAGTACCTACCTATGAACCTATGAACCTATACACCTGTTGGTTTTGCATTCAGCGCCTTAGTACTTACAGAGATAAAACTATTCTTTCAAAATAGGTCTCATGGTTATTTAGGCTGAGGAAGTTTAATAATTGTATATAAAAGTGTACAGAATTATCATCTAAACACATCACAGACTACTAATTTCTTTGCCTAATAAAGTGACGATTCTGCTGCACATGCTGTCTGAAGAATTCTTAGATGGCGAGATACTGAGTACAGCTGACAGTATGACCATAGAATACATTACGTTCAAAGAAGGGATCGTGTTTGTGCAGCTGTTTTAATCAGAGTACCTGTTTTTCAGAGTAATATAGCTATTTCTACAAAAGACAAAGTGAAAATGTTGGATATTTGTATATCATTCTAGAGGTGCACCTGAAAAGTGAACAATCGAAAAGCAAAGATCTAACAAATTCATTAGTTCGAGAATACATTCTGAGATGTTTTCCAGACTGTTGGGGAGCCTGTCTGCATATTTTTTTTTTTTAAATCCAGAAAACTCATTGCACTACATGGTTAAATCTTATGGAAGCCAGAGACAAAGTATTTTTACAGGCTGACCAGTGATTGCAATTACTTTCCCATCATGGTATCACTAAGGATTAGCACAAAAAAAGTTTTATGCAGTGGTTCATTTATGTAGTCTTTCACTGAAAAGGCAGTTATTAATTGTAAATGTCAAGAACATAGTATCTGTCCTATTTCTGCTCCCTCAAAACTTCCAGAGAAAGCATGAAAGAGATATCACATTTAGTTTTCTGGTATTCTCCTTAAAAAATGTCTTATCAATGAGGAAGTTTATACTAAGTGGAGGGATGTGTGCCTCGCAGGAGCATTGACAATGTTAAAACTTAAGGATAACTTTCCACATTTGTGGAATACGAGAAATGGTTGTATTAGACTGTGCTGCATTCTCTATAAATGAAGACCTCACAGAATATGTAAGCATGGCATTATTCACTTAATTTCTGCCCCACAACATTCTTCATCAATTTATCACAAGCAGTAGAAGCTTTCAGATCATATACAAAGAAGTAATTGATAGTTCTCTTCGAATGAGAGTAGGTAAATATCCGTTTAGCTGCTATATCATACTCCATCTGATCAATGGATTATCACTTATTAAGAAGTTAATGGATAGAAATCTGTAATCTGCCCTGGATTTCTTTCATCCAGATTTCACAAGGAATGTTTGCTTAAACTGTCATGCAAAAGAAGTGCATGCTTTTAAAACAAATGATTTGGTATATCTAAGAAAGCTTGGCCTAGAAGAAAATTGGGTCTCTGGAAGAATAATGGTTAGTCCCATATCATACGTGACAAGAGGAGATACTGCCAGCACAGCTAGCTGGAATTTTGTAAATAATTATATGTCATATGTGAATATCAGCCTAATTTATTCAAAATCCTGTTGTTACCAATGTATTAGAACTGTAGGTCATATAAGAGACGTGTTATAAATGTATTAGAACTGTATGTCATGTGTATATCAAACCGCTTTGCATAGATGCTTGTGTAAATAAGTTATTTTAAAGTGCTGTGTTTAAGATGTATCCACAGTGTGCCCTTCTGGAAGAGAACAGAAATGTACATGCACTATTGAAACTGTTTAAATGTGTATATTTTAACAGTGGAAACTGGAATACAAAAGGTTAATCTCAGTCCAGTTATCTTTAGAAAAATATTTGAAATTAAATTACTTTACAGGCTATGCCATCAATGCTACACTGTAAAGAGGCTAACTCTCAGGTTTTTAATGCAGCTAGAGACACAAAGTGTGTAATAGGAAGCTTTCTATATTGTCTTTAGGGTGAACTAATTACTACCTCTGAAAGCATGGAAGAATGCAATTGTTTTATGACTTCCAACATCTGCCAAAGATCTGAGCAAAAGCCCTTGTCTATGTATTTTTACAGGTAGATGCTAAGCACTGCCAGCTTCCAGCATTGGGGGTTTCAACTGGAAACTAGAAGTAAGATGACAAGACATTATGTCATTCTGCAAGCTATCACAGCAGTAATAGTTCAGATATTACTTTGAGAAGTCTCTTAGACAGAGCATTCTGTATTTTGTCTTGGACCTAACAGCAACAACAAGAAAAAACATTTACCACATCTGCTCTGCTCTATATGAAATAAGTTTCTAGGGAACAATATAATTCTCTTACATTCAGTCAGGAATATAGCAAAGCTTAGTTTAGATATGTTTCTTTATTTGTGTGAGCCTGTACTGCAATGTTATTTTAAATATTTCCTGTAGTTTTGAACTCTGATGTCACTGTGAATATGTATTTAGTATTGTCATGTTCTTTTATTATTTATTAAATATATTTAAACATTTCATTGTGGCTGATCTGTGCAGAAATATTTCAGTTTTGTGAGTACTTGCATATTTATTTGGTGACACTGTGTGGGCCACTCCTGATAGCCTTTCTCTTGGTCAAACTGCCATTTGTATTAATATTAATATCACTCAGTATATTGAATAACCTTGGAAGAGCCTTAAGGTAGCTAGCAGGAGTGACTGACAGCAGTGAAAACTACCTTATAGTGTGGACAAAAGGAGGAATAGCTAGTAAACATGTGCCGGCCTTTCCCAGGTGTGTGTGTGTGTGTGTGTGTGTGTGTGTGTGTGTGTGTGTGTGTGTGTGTGTGTGTGTGTGTGTGTGTGTGTGTGTGTGTGTGTGTGTGTGTGTGTGTGTGTGTGTAAATCAAACTGCAAAGACTGTGTGTGTCAGCTACTTGGGCAGGGAGAGGAAGCACTAGGTGGACAGAGAGGGTGCTGCAGGTCTTGGCTTTGTCACTCAGCTGAGATCTCAACTCTATAACTGTGACAGGGGGGAGTCTTATTGGGGATCTGTAGAAACAGAGGGAAACCTAGCCCAGACCGACTATGGTCTCTGTGTTCTCTTAAGGGAAATTACACTTGACGCAGAGAGCTGCATCTGGAAATAATGTGTGTGTATACCAAACACCAAACAAAAGAAGAACAGAAAATACACCAGCACAATACCACCAGCAACTTCTTTTTTAATCCAGCAACAGTGATCTGGCACCTTGGCAGTTCGCCTTTAAGGATCACAATAATACAATTTCAGCTGTTTTAAATATCCAATACAAGCAGCCACTTAAGATCCAGTTAATTAAGTAATTGCTAATTAATACAATTTAAATATACTTTTCATTTGATAAATATATTATACATAATATATGAAAATATGTATCAAAATTCATATAAAGAATTATATAAAAAATACAAAACTTCATATACATAAATCCACACAAAACATCATGTAAAAATCATCCAATTATTATAAATGCATTTTACTAAACTAACATGTCCCTGTTAAATATTTTAAATGCCAACTTCTTGATTTAAACCACGGGACCTTGAAGTCTGAAATTTAAATATCATTCTAGTTTCTAACTCCAATAATTTACCAACAAAATCACCCCCTCTAGGCAAGAAAGGTTTTGCATGAACTGAAAAAAATAAACCACTATCTGAACCCTCATGCATTTCATGAAAATGGTTAGCTATAGGACTCAATTCATTTTTATTTCTTATATCTCTAAGGTGTTCCACAACTCGAATTTTCACCATCCGTTTTGTCTGGCCTATATACCATTTTGCATCAGAGCATGAACATCCCAAAATATAAACCACTCCTGCCAATCTGCAGTTAAAATAATATCTAGAATCAAATAATTTCCTGCTAATTAAAGTTCCTGATAAATTTTTAGCCCTATTACAAATATTGCAATGATCACAGGGGAAGGTACTCATAGGTAAATTCATGTTAGACCCCACAATGAAATTATAATTTAATAATTCCTTCAAATTTTTTTCCTTTGCTAAATGAAAATGTGACATGTTTGGGGAATAAGTGACCGATATTTTCATCTTCAGAAATTATCTACCAAAATCTTTTAATAATCATAACCAGCATATCAGAAAAAGGAGAAAAATGTCGTAACATAAAATAACTGTTTGTCCACATCTCTGTTAACAAAAAAATTATTCTCTCCAAAATTCCCATATATTCTAGCCAACATTCCTTGTGATTTTTTTGTGTAACATCCCCTAGTATTGCCTGCTTACATCTTGATAATCTTTTCTCATCATAACCTCTCTATTTTAATCTCCTCTCTACATTATCCAGTTCCACCACTTTCTGACTCATAATACTAGTATGATCAAAAATTCTTTTAAATTCAGCACTAGGTAAGGAGTTTATATAGGAACATATTCACGGAGGTTAATTTCCTAAATGGGTTAAAGCCAATAGCTTCACCACCCCCATACAATGTCACATCCAAAAAAATTAATAGTTTCTCTACTGAACTCATAAGAAAAAGTCAAACCATGTTCATCGCAGTTAAGGGTCTCAAAAAAATCCAAAAAATCACAAATATCTCCTATCATCCTCTCAGTGAACGTTCCTCCACAGGTGCCAGTGGTGAGGATTGAGGCTCCTTGATTACTGGTCCAGTGGAGGATCATCACATTTAGTTGGCAGTGGTGGGAACACCGCATCACATATTGGGATTCAGTGGTGTGGATATTGAACTCCTGTAGCCTGCAAACAGTGGTTACTAAAAAAGGTGTTTGTACTCTAAAGGAGCCACAATGTAGACATTCAGTGTTTCATATCACAACAGTTTTATTTATTTTTTGTTAGCTTAGCCAGGGAGAGCAGGCAAGGATGTCAGCAGAGGATTATGGCAGCTGACAAGGAGCCAGTTGGCTGAGATGTGCCAAGCCAAAGGACTGGTGCATGCCAACCTGACTAAAGCGGAAATGGTTACAGCCTTAATCACAACTGCATCACAGACCAGCAACCAGGAAGACAACCAGACTGGCCTTGGGGATATAAAACTCACAGTAAATGGACAGTTCAACTTTGCCTCAGAGGACTTACAAATCCATCTGGAGTTAAAGAGACTTAAACTGGAGGCCAAACACATGGAATTAAAATCAGTAGAGAGACTGAAACATCTGGAAGCTGAAGAAAATGAGAGGCAGCAGCAACATAAAAAGGAAATGCTGACTTTTTGCCAGGGTCATGGAGGAAACAGGGAAGGGAGTAACTGAACCACAGAAGCAATAAAGGTCAGTAAATTTCTTCCACAATTTACAAAGGGTGATAATTTTGATAGTTTTATTCATATCTTTGAAAGGATATGCAAACAGTATAATGTTAACCAAGGACTCTGGGTACGGTTCCTGACCACCTTACTCCATGGTAAATCTGTAACTGCTGTTTCTAAATTGTCTGATACTGATTGCTTAAATTATAATATGGTTAAAAATTGGTTATTAGAGTGTTTTAAGTTAACAACTGAAGCTTATAGAAAAAAGTTTCATGAGCATAGTCGCAAGGCAGATGAAAGTGTGTGCGATTATGTTGCTGAGTTAAACACTTATTTTCATAAGTGGGTGAGTGGGTGTCAAGTGTCAACATTTGAAGGGCTGTCAGACTTTTTGGTGAGGAAACAAGCCCTTAGCACTTTGCCTGAGTACATGAGAATCTGGTTGACAGACAGAGAATGTAACACCACAGATGAGTTGGGGAAAAAAGGAGACCTATACCTAGCAAGCAGGGCATCACTGCACAGGAAAGCAATACCCAGTGCTACACATGGGCATGGCTGGTAGCCTAAACCACCCCAACAGAGTCTGCCAGTAACAGGGCAAGCCACTAGTTCAGGTACACAGCCAGGATCAAGGGTTAAATGTTTTAAATGTAACCAGTGAGGTCATGTAGCATATAGATGTCCATGGAGGCAAGGTGGGGAACAAAAGGTAGGGGAGCCAGCAAGTGGGAATGACAGAATGCCAGTGGTAAGTTGTCTGGAGACAACAAGGGTACCAAACTTCCACAAGAGGCTTTATCCTATCTTAGTAGATGGGAAACAGGTCACTGCTAAGAATGACACAACCTCTGACCTAACCATTGTGAAGCCTGCAATGGTTAAAGAGGAGTGTTATTTGCTTGGGCAGTCTACTCCAGTTAGAGCTTTAGGAGTGACTCCATTTCATATACCTTTGGCTAGGCTTCACCTTGACTAGGAGGGTGGGAAAGGAAGCAAGCAAGTAGGTGTGTTTGAGGATATCAATGAAGATGTCCTGATAGGGACTGATTTTGATAATGTAGTACTTTGTGTGCATGCAGTTACAAGCAGTCAGGATTGGAGACAACCATGAGGGTCTGGTAGCCTGGGGGACCCAGACAAACTGCACACTTGAAGCCAGGACTAGTGAAGTGGTTACTGCAGAGAGGGAGTTACCCTGTTGCAGTGAGACTGAATCTGAACCACAGCTGCTGGTGGGTCCTGATGTTCCCTTGGATAGAGTGACTGCAAAGGTAAAGGTGAATAGTAGTACCCGGGATGACACTAAGGCAAAGCTGTCAGAGGATACCAGACTCCCTGTGGAACAGGAGCTGGAAAGGGTTACAAAGAGAGAGTTGAGACAGGATCAGCTCTCAGACCCTACATTATAAGGCTTGAAGGAGGTAGCCAGGTAGGCACCTGATTTTCAAGGAAAAGGGGAATCTCTATACTGGGACAAAAGGTTACTGTAAAGAGAGTGGACTCCTGATGGAGGGCTAGAGGGTGAGAGAATACAGCAGTTGGTAGTACTCAGAGCCTACCATCTGTCACTTCTCGTCATAGCCCATGACATTTCCTTTGCAAGTCATATGGGCATAAAGTGTACCAAGAGATGTATTATGCAGAACTTCTATAGGCCTGGGATTTCCAGGCATGTAACAGGGTACTGCAGGACCTGTGAACAGTGTCAAAAGTAGGCAAGGCAGGAGACAAGGTAAAAGCTCCTTTAATGACTTTTCCTGTGATTCAGGAGCCATTTTAGACGGTAGCTATGGATATTGTGGGACCTCTGAGTACCCCAAGTTCCAGAGGAAAGAGGTATATCCTAGTGGTAGTAGATTATGCTACCAGATACCCTGAGGTGGTGGCTCTGCCCTGCATTGAGGCAGAAAAGTTGGGAAATGCTTTGTTAGAGATTGTCAGCAGGGTAGGTTTCCCAAAAGAAATACTGAGTGACAGAGGTACCAATTTCATGTCAGACCTGCTGGCTTGTCTGTGGAAGCACTGTGGGGTGAAGCACCTAAAGACCACCCCCATCCATCCCCAGACTAATGGTCTTGTGGAGATGTTAAACTCTACACTTAAGACCATGCTACAGGCATTTGCAGACTAGTTTAAGTGAGAGTGGGACAAATATTTGCCCCGTCTGTTGTTTGCTTACAGAGATGTGCCCCAGAAATCCATAGGTTTTTCACCCTTTGAGTTGCTATATGGGCATATTGTGATGAGTGGGAGGGTGAGTGTGAATCCCACAAGGAGTGTGTTGTGGCATATGTCCTTAACCTCAGGACATGGCTCAGGGAACTCATCGGCCTGGCCCAGGAGAACTTGGCAGGAACCCAAAAACAGAAAAAGATCTGGTATGACAGGAATGCTTGAGCCAGAGAGTATGCTGTGGGTGAGCAAGCTGTGGTTCTCATTCCTGTCAGACACAACAAGCTGCAGACAGCTTGGGAGGGACCCTTCAAAGTGGTAAGGAAGGTCAGTGATGTTAACTACATGGTAGAACTGTTAGGCTGAAGGCAAGAGCACAAACTGTACCATGTTAACATGATGAAACTTTACCATGATAGAGAGGCTCTGGTGCTAAGTATTTGCAGCTGGAGACAGGAGGAGCCTGAGGGGGATCTGTGGCTACAGGGAGCCAGCCAGTAAAACCCCAAGTTACTGTGGTGGAGCCTTGGGTTACAGGCATATGATATGACAGTGCAATACTGTAATGGCGTCAGCAATTCAAAGGCAGCTGGGAGCTCAAGACAAGGTATGAGGTAATGTATTCCCAGATACGTTCATCCCTCTCAAGCAACATTTCTCAAGGGTCACTTGAAAAACTAACTTGAGTCTTCAAAGGGGGGAGGAAGTGTGATGAAAGGAGATACTGCCAACACAGCTAGCTGGAATTTTGTAAATAATTATATGCCATTTGTAAATATCAACCTAATTTATACGAGATACTGGTGTTACAAATGTATTAGTATGTTGTATAAGATGCTTGTGTTACAAATGTATTAGAACTGCATGTCATGTGTACATCAAACTGCTGTGTACAGGTGTTTGTGTTGAAAAGGTATTTCTAAATTGGTGTGTTTAAGATGTATCCACAGTGTTGCCTACTGGAGGATAACAGAAATGTACATCCACTATTGTAACTGTTTAAGTGTATATATTTTAACAGTGGAAAGGAATACAAAGGGTTAACCTCAGTCCAGTAAACTTTAGAAAAATATTTGAAATTAAATTACTTTATAGACTATGCCATAAAGACTACACCATAAAGAGGCTTACTCTCAGGTTTTCAATGCAGCTAGAGACACAAAGTCTGTACTAGGACGTTTTCTGTATTATCTTTAGGGTGAACTAATTACTACCTCTGAAAGCATGGAAGAATGTGATTGTTTTATGACTTCCAGCATCTGCCAAAGATCTGAGCAAAAGCCCTTTTCTATGTATTTTTTCAGGTAGATGCTAAATGCTGCCAGCTTCCAGCAGTGGGGCTTTCACCTGGGAACTAGAAGTCAGGTGACAAGAAATGATGTCATTCTGCAAGCTATCCCAGCAGTAATATTTTAGATATTAATTTGAGAAGTCTCTTAGTGAGACAAAGCATTCTACATTCTATCTTGAACCTGACAACAAGAAAAAAAACATTCACCACATCTGCCTTGCTCTATATGAAGTTTCTAGGGAACAGTATAGTTCTTTTAGATTCAGTCAGGAATATAGTGAAGTTTAGTTTAGATATTTTTCTTTATTTGTGTGAGCATGTACTGCAATGTTATTTTAAAGAGTTCCTGTGGTTTGGAACTCTGATGTCACTGTGAATATATATTTAGTATTGTCATGTTCTTTTATTATGTATTATTAAATATACTTAAACCTTTCATTGTGGCTGATCTGATCTGTGTAGAGATATTTAGGTTTTGAGAGTACTTGCATATTTATTTGGTGACACTGTGTGGGGCACTCCTAACAGCCTTGCTCTTGGTCAAACTACCATTTGTCTTAATAGTAATATCACTCAGTATATTGGGTACCCTTGGAAGAGCCTTAAGGTAGGTGGTAGGAGTGACTGGTGGCAGCAAAAATGACATTACAGTCTGGGCAGAAGGGGGCATAGCTAGTAAACCTGTGCCAGCCTTTCCCAGGAGTGTGTGTGTGTGTGTGTGTGTGTGTGTGTGTGTGTGTGTGTGTGTGTGTGTGTGTGTGTGTGTGTGTGTGTGTGTGTAAATCAAACCTCAAAGAGTGTGTGTTAGCTACTTAAGCATGGACACAAAGCACTGGTTAGACACAGAGGATGCTGGAGGTCTTGGCTTGGTCACTCAGCTGAGATCTCAACTCTCTAGCTGTGCCAGTGGTGAGTCTTATTGGGGATCTGGAGAAAGAGAAAGAAACCAGCCCTGGACTGACTGTGGTCTCTGTGTGCTCTTAAGGGAAATTGCACTTGATGCAGAGAGCTGTGTGTGTATCTGTCATCCTCTCAGTGAACATTCCCCAACAGGTGCCGGTGGTGAGGACTGAGGCTCCTTCGGTATTGGTCCAGTGGAAGGTCATCACATCATATACTGCTTAATTCTATAATATGTGAAGTGTGAGAAGGCATGCTGATTAGAGCTTTGACAGTAAATGTGGAGCTGTTATGTCTAATGGCTACTGGTGTTATACTGCACTAACATTAAATGAAGGCTTGACTCCAGAGAAAAGTAGAGTTTTGGCTGTGACTCTAGACATGACTCTCACTATGGACATTAACACTGAGCCAAGAAAGGATGTTCAAGATGATTTTTTTTTACTTCATTAAACACAGCATTCCAAGAATGTTAGAGGAATTTGATTTGAAACAAATAAACCAGTTCCTGCTTCTAAAGATTATATAAGCAAGTCCTTCACTGACAGGAAAATCACCTGCATATTTCAAAAACTATAATGCCTGCAGTTTTTCTAACAAAGGCCAGGGTATTATATAGGTCTAATATACAACCCCAAATGTAGGGGGGTATAATAATGTACAACAGAAGAACAGAATGTGACTCCTTTAAGCCTTTCCTTTCTACTCTCTTGCCTGCTTTGCTGTAGAACAGTACCCCATCAGATATGCAGTAGCAAGTCACACCTAAACTCTGCCTACCACCCAATACACAGTGACTTGTGCGAATCTTGAATGAATACTTGTGGTGATGTCTTCACTGGTCTGATGAATATTCATTGGGTATTCAGCATGTCATGTTTGTTCAAGGGGGAACTAAGAAAGAGCAAAGTAAAATGTATGCTATGTATTTAGGTAGTAAATATACCACCATAAAATATTTATTTAAAATGAAATGGTTGGAAACCAGTCCATTTCTAGTAAGTCTGCTGAAGTTTGTGCTTCTTTGGGCTGTCCGACAATTAACAGTCATGAGAGGGTACATCAGCATTGATGGAAAGAATATCATTGTTGTCAAGCTTGTGAAATAAATCACTGTAGGCATGCAGTATGAAATCAGAATATATATATATATATATATATATATATATATATATATATATATATGTATATATATATATATATATATATATATATATATATATATATATATATATATAACTTGAGTATGTAAAGCATTATCATACAACATAGTAGTATAGTGTAAACTAAAGTGACAACTTGTGCACTGGAAACATGCACAGCCCCCCCCCCCCCATGTTAACAAACTGATAGTTACAACATAGTCACGTAGTCCACTAATTCTTTCCTCAAGAATCGGGCACAAAGACCCAGCATCATGGACAAAGTTTAATTATTGTAGTTCACATAATGCTTAGCAATAGCATCAGGCAGTGGTTTATGAACAATGGTGCAAACGTCTAATTTCTAGCATTATTGATTGAGTAATCCTCAGATTTGCCAGAAAATAAAGCATTTTCCAAGAAAGGGGGCAGAACATTAAGAAAATATAGTTTTGCAAAACTGGGGGTTGTTGAACTATGGATCACAGTCACCTTATCTAGGTATGATATGCAGTGAAATTTTCAATCCGATCGTTCAACACAGGTGAGAAACCTGATGCATTGGCTTATTTGCATACAGAGTTTTCAAGACTTAAAAACTAAGGCAGTTCCTCATAATGACGTACAGCTGAGAGGTATGCCTTGCATAGCTAAAACAAAATGTTCCATGGTATTGCACATTGAAGGGGTTGTCACACATTTTAGATTCATTGCCCTAAATCAAAGGGAAATGTCTTAGTACTTACATTAACCACCTGCAGCATTTAATTCAGTCTCAGGAATATTCACAAATCACATGTACAGGGGGGATTTCCATACATGTCAATCAACAACCAATGTATGCATGATGTCACTGTCAAATCTGCATGGCAGTCAATCTTGTGTCATTTGCATACGAAATCATGGCCATTTGGCATGTCAATCACACAAGCCATGGCCACTCCTGTGCAGTCTGACCCAGGGGGTACTTTTCTACAACAATGCCCTCTTGCCTGATTTTTAAGGCATGTGTAAGTGAATAACCAATAACAATCTGATTCTTCTTTTGGAAGTACTAAGAAGTTGAGATACTGTCCTGTGTACAAGCTGAACTCTACAGTGCATATACGCTGCCATTGGTTGAAATTAAAATGGTGCTGCTAAATTCTGGCATTGTTGCAAAGTGAGGATCTCACAATTTTGATTCTACACCATATGATATTACATAGACATTATTATGTGTGCCTTACTGAATTAATGTATTGTGTACAATTTCTGTGACTGTAATTAATGACATTTTGCCATTTAGTTGTTTGCTATGACAAAAGGGATTCAGGAAATGGTAATAATAATGACAACAAAACCTAAATGCACTGTGTCACTTTTTCATTAAATGTCACAAATAAATGTTAAGATTTGTTTAAATAAAATATGAAAGTGTGGTTTAATTATTATAAAATTATTTTAGGAGATAATTACAAGAAAGTATGTTGTTGCATGACTTGTGGCATTTTTTTATTTCTGCAAGAAATTAAATAAATGAAAAGCAATTTATTTTTAATGCTTTTTATTTTTTCCATTTTTTTTTCAAACAAGCAAATCACAATAACTTTATTCTGAGGAATAGGATAACATGCCAAGATATCTATACCAGTGAAAGGTGAGATACAAATGAATCATATTCTGGATGACAGTAGCAACCTTCATATATTTTATCTTGTGTTTATTGCATTTTAAGCCATTACTGGTCAACAAATGTGAGAAAGTTTCAGAGTAAATATGACTAGCTATGTTATTTGCTATTGGATGACTTCTGCATCTCTATGTATATGACAGAGATCTGCCTTTTTAGCACTTTTTGCTCCCAGCTTCATCCTATGACTTTTCTTCTCAGTCCCTCATGTCCATCTCATTTATCAGCTTCTCCTGTGCCCTCCATATTTGCTCCAATGTAGCTGGCACCAGCATAGATCCTAAGAGTATCCTGAGGGGAGGGGTCTAACCATTTCTATTCGGCTGGGGAGGATTTTACTTTAATGAGCTACTCCATTACTCTACCTCTGATATGGCATCCATGATTTGTGTCCAAGGAGTGGGCATGCATACAGTGGGGAAGTGCAGCACATTCCCTTATCTCCACAGCAGGTCAGCTACATCCACCATCCTTTCCCAGTCTTTGGATCACACTCCCTCATCATGATGTCCCCAGCCTCAACCAGGGATCAGCACAGGGCACACCCACAGAACTGCCTGTCCCTCCCTGTCGCTCCATTAGTCAACCAAGCTGCTAACCAAACCTGGGTTGAATAGTCTGTAGTAAGGGCTTTACTCCTCTATACCACCAGAGTGGCTTATATGACAGGGATTTGTACATGCACAGAACTCATACTTTTCCCTTTTTAAAGCTTTGCATAGGTATAATACCCTAACCTATTTACTAACACTTCAGACTTTGTGAAAGTAAGTGATTTTTTCCACCTTTTTCTTGTATATTATCATAGGAATTAAAACAAATATTTCTAGAATGTGTAAAACACTGTTTGTACCATATCCTTATGTTTGCAATATACTTAAGGATCTTTTACATTTGCTCACAGATAGCTTCTCCACTTATCTTGTTATTTTAAACAGAAAACTCTGTGGGGAATTTAATAAAGTCTACATGGACTTATTTTCCATGTAGGCATAGTGGCACACTGTTTACACTAATGTAAGCAGGTTTGCGATCCAGTAAACAGAGCTGAGGGCAAGCACAAGCGCGTCAACACGGAAGTGTCCGTGGTATGCAAAGCACCTCATAAGCAGGTGAATTGTATGCAAATGAGAGTGGTAAAGTGATCCAGTAAGCAGATAGGCAGTCCTCTAGAGAACATCTGGTGCAAGAAACAGAAGCTGCAACTATAAAAACGTAAAGCTGCTCGTTTTAATAATACACGCTTTTCATCCGGCCACAGTCTGGACTTTCTCAGACAAAAAGTTAAAACTGATATAAAACCAAATACTTAAGTACTAGTACAAAAACGCACATGACATATTTTACCCTATCCTGGTGCATCAATAAACTCTACATTTTCTAGTTTAATTAAATAATTTCATCTAGGAACCCCACCCTCCATCAGCATCACAAAAAGCACAAAGAGAAATATCAAAAATCTCCTTACTGCCATCAACCCTAATAAGCAGATTGAGATCCAAAAAGTAGTGAAATAAAAGCAAGTCACAACCCCTCAAGTCGATGAAACAGTTCACATTTAAAAAGAGCACAGTCCACGGTTTAAGTGGCTGTTCAGTTAAAACAAATTCATAAGCAGATTGAAAAAATACAATCTTATGGTTCTAAACATATGCACAAAAAAAACCTTTTAGTTAAATATCTTAATCAAGCAACACTCACTGTTCTGCGAAGAAACTTCACATAATTTATAAATAATCCAGTTGGCATTCTTTTAGGAGGCATTCGCGCACATTTTAAAGCATTTCCAACCTTAAGGTCAAATCGACCAGAGACAACCAGGTCCCGACGCATAGGAACATGAGCATCAAAATGTACAGGCCCACTTGGCATCCCTGAAAGAATTTGAAACTGCCTGTGAGTATTGCTGTAAAAGCGGCAAACAACTAACACATTATTTCTCAAAGTAATGTCTGTCTTCGCATTACTCAAAGGTGATGAAAGTTTTTTCTGTCCATCCACTTGCCTTGGCAAAGGAGCTCATTGGTTCTAATATATCTACAAGAAACCAAACTGTCCCTTACCCTAATCAGTGAATGGCAATCTATACAAGGCAAACCCACTGACTAAAAACCCTTGTACAAGTCAGGGGAAAACAGACAGGGGGAAACTGCAGTCAAGGAAAGCACTTGAAACACAGGTGACAAGATAAATATAAACCCCTAAGCTATCCCAATAGAATATATCCCCTAAAGTTACATGTAGCCATAACAGGGGTAAGAACCCTACCTATTGCTGCGTACATTTCGGTTTTGGCACCATCCTACAAATCCCAAAGGTTGGAAGCCTTGAGAAAATATAAAAGATATATATATGATGAAGTAAGATAAAAGCAAAATAATAATAAGGAAAGGTACCTGCAACCAATAACAGAAAAACTAAATATATATAAATATAACAGACCTAATGCAATAATCCTATTACGTATCAGATTCACCTAGTAGATACGACAGCCTTCATGTGCTCAAGGAAATAAAATCATAAATAAACACTCTCTAAGGTGCGCATAAAGGAGTGGGACAAAACCACAAACCTTAACCACCTTAAGGTTTCCTCATTAAATAACGGACATAAAAGACATATAGGATTTGAACTCAGAGGCAGTCACCAATGGACAGATCCATCCTGGCAACCACGGACAATACCAAGATCCACATGTACTAGCTAAACCTTACTTGAAACTTATACAAGTCACCCACATACAAGAATGGGGGACAGCCACCATCACCCGTTTATAACTGAGAGAGACCATAACAACCACTAACTACCAAGACTAGATTATAGTACCTCTATATTATCTAGCCAGGCTTTTCGGCATTAAGATACACTTGATGGAACATAAATCATTCAGGCCTGGGGGCTTAAAAGCATTCAACTTGAGTTGCCAGAGTAGTTCATGTTCCTCTAGCTTCAACCCTCAGGGCCCCCTCTGATGTCATGTAAAACCTGATCAATCACAAAGTATTGGAATGTGTGGTTGTTCTCAATTATTACATGTTTTAGGTTCATAAGTTCATAGATAGGTACTAGGCTATCTGCCCGAAGGCATTTATAAGCCTAGCCAGAATGTGTTGGCTTTCGCCGCCCCCTTAGATTAGTTAACTGTGCCTCTGTCCAGCAGACCCACTGAAGTGATCCCCGAGGTAAACTTTCTGTTTCCCATCCACTCGTCAAGATTTCTTTTGAAGAGTGTTAGCGAGGAGCTCTGCCTAATGTAGATTGGGATCTTGTTCCAAAGCATGGGAAGTCTCTGGGACAGGAATCTATCCCTCCAGCACGTCCTATTTATTGTTGTGGTAAGGTTTAGATCCCTAGAGCGTGTGGCTCACAGGGATAAGGTTTTCTTTAGGTAGAGCATGTCCATCATTTCTGGATTGGACATGGCCTTGTATGTCAGGCAGAGATCATCTATGAGTAGGTGGTATGCAACCGAGTACAGCTGTAATTTCTTCAGTCAAGCTGCATAGGGCATCTATTTGAGGCCAGTGATCCTCTTGGTGAGATACTTCTGTGGTCTTTCCAGCTGTTGCAGGTGTCTTGTAAGGTACATCCCAAATGGGACCGTTGTACTCTATGATGGGTCTGATGAGTGATGAGTAGAGGGGCACAATGACCTCTTTTGGTCTGGATGCGAACCCTTTTGTGATTAGGTGGGCCACGTAGAAGGATTTTCTAACCACTTTGGCAATGTGATTATCAAAGGTGAAATTACTATCTACTTGGGTCCCCAGATCCCTTATTATGTCTTCCGTATTTAGGGGACTACCACCTATGTGGTAGTTTGTGGGTACTTTGTTTTTTCCAAAGGGGATGACTATGCACTTTTTGGCATTTAGCTTGAGGCCATGATTTTGACACCAGGTATCCGTCTCAGTGAGACCATTTTGGAGGATGTCTGTGTCATTTGGAGAGTCAATTATAGCCCCTAGTTTGCAGTCGTCTGCGAACTTGGTCAGCCATAGTCCTCCTGTGCTTGCCTGTACCTCTGAGAAGTATATGCCGAACAGGAGGTGTCCTAGGACTGAGCCCTGGGCAACTCCACTTGTAACCGATTTAGAGTCGGACCTAGCACCCGCAGCTCTCACCATGTGGGTTCTGTTCGTGAGCCAGTTGGCAACCCATCTTGTGACGTAAGGGTTTATGTTCAGGCTAGTGAGCTTGTCTATAATACCAGAATGGGGAATGGTGTTGAAGGCCTTTGCAAGGTCTAGGTAGGCTATGTGTACCACCTTTCCCTCATCTATAGCCTTGGTAACTGTCTCAAAGAAGTCCACCAGGTTTAGGAGGCATGGTCTGCCCTTAACAAAGCCGAACTGGGTAGGGCCCAGTGTTTGGAGGTTCCCAATTCTCTAAATGCTAAAGCATTATCTATTTTGCCCTTACTTATCGCATATTGATGCTCATATATGCGCTCATGGAACTTACGTTCCGTCTTACCAATATAGTAAGCTGGGCATTGTTGACATTTAGCTAAATAAACCCCACATTTAGAATTGCAATTGAATTTGTTCCAAATTCTAGAGACCACATTATCGACGGTAAATGAATTAGTTACTTCCACATACTTATCCCGGAAAGTAAACTGTACACCAATGATCACTTTTAAGAGAGTACCTAATTTAAAGAACCTATTAGAGTCCAAATTATCCAGGAGGCCGAAACAGCAGGGTATGTTTAAATGTGAATCCTGTAAATATTGTAAGTTCCGAGAATTACCACACATTCAAATACTTCGTGATTGATCAGGTTTTACATGACATCAGGGGGGCCCTGAAGGGTTAAAGCTAGAGGAACTTGAACTACTCTGGCAACTCAAGTTGACTGCTTTTAAGCCCCGTGGCCTGAATGATTTATGTTCCATCAAGTGTATCTTAAAGCTGAAAAGCCTGGCTAGATAATATTGAGGTACTATAATCTAGTCTTGGTAGTTAGTGGTTGTTATGGTCTCTCTCAATTATAAATGGGTGAAGGTGGCTGTCCCCCATTCTTCTATGTGGGTGACTTGTATAAGGTTCAAGTAAAGTTTAGCTAGTACATATGGATCTTGGTATCTTCCATGGTTGCCAGGATGGATCTGTCCATTGGTGACTGCCTCTGGGTTGAACTCCTATATGTCTTTTATGTTCGTTATTTAATGAGGAAACCTTAGGGTGGTTAAGGTTTATGGTTTTGTCCCACTCCTTTATGCACACCTTAGAGAGTGTTTATTTATGATTTTATTTCCTTGAGCACATGAAGGTTGTCGTATCTACTAGGTGAATCTGATACGTAATAGGATTATTGCATTAGGTCCGTTATATTTATATATATTTAGTTTTTCGGTTATTGGTTGCAGGTACCTTTCCTTATTATTATTTTGCTTTTATCTTACTTCATCATATATATATATCTTATATTTTCTCAAGGCTTCCAACCTTTGGGATTTGTAGGATGGTGCCAAAACCGAAATGTATGCAGCAATAGGTAGGGTTCTTACCCCTGTTATGGCTACATTTAACTTTAGGGGATATATTCTATTGGGATAGCTTAGGGGTTTATATTTATCATGTTGCCTGTGTTTCAAGTGCTTTCCTTGACTGCAGTTTCCCCCTGTCTGTTTTCCCCTGACTTGTACAAGGGTTTTTAGTCAGTGGGTTTGCCTTGTGTAGATTGTCATTCACTGATTAGGGTAAGGGACAGCTTGGTTTCTTGTAGATATATTAGAACCAATGAGCTCCTTTGACAAGGCGAGTGGATGGACAGAAAAGACTTTCATCACCTTTGAGTAATGCAAAGGCAGACATTACTTTGAGAAATAATGTGTTAGTTGTTTGCCGCTTTTACATCAATATTCACAGGCAGTTTCAAATTCTTTCAGGGATGCCAAGTGGGCCTGTACATTTTGATGCTCATGTTCCTATGCGTCAGGAAATGGTTGTCTCTGGTCGATTTGACCTTAAGGTTGGAAATGCTTTAAAATGTGCACGAATACCTCATAAAAGAATGCCAACTGGATTAATTATAAATGATGTGAAGTTTCTTCGCTGAACAGTGAGTGTTGCTTGATTAAGATATTTAACTAAAGGTTTTTTTGTGTATATGTTTAGAACCATAAGATTGTATTTTTTCAATCTGCTTATAAATTTGTTTTAACTGAACAGCCACTTAAACCGTGGACTGTGCTCTTTTTAAATGTGAACTCTTTCATCGACTTGAGGGGTTGTGGCTTTCTTTTATTTCACTACTTTTTGGATCTCAATCTGCTTATAAGGGTTGATGGCAGTAAGGAGATTTTTGATATTTCTCTTTGTGCTTTTTGTGATGCTGATGGAGGGTTGGGTTCCTAGATGTAATTATTTAATTAAACTAGACAATTTAAAGTTTACTGATGTACCAGGATAAGGTAAAATATGTCATGTGCTTTTTTGTACTAGTACTTAAGTATTTGGTTTTATTTCAGTTTTATCTTTTTGTCTGAGGAAGTCCGGACTGTGTCCAGATGAAAAGTGTGTGTTATTAAAATGAGCAGCTTTATGTTTTTATAGTTGCAGCTTCTATTTCTTGCACCAGATGTTTTCTAGTATGCTTTGTGAGTTTGGAGTGTTTTTTTTTTTGTTTGTTTTATATAGATAGGCAGTCATGTAGACCCCGTGTTGGTGTCCAAAATGTACAGGATGTTAAACAGACAACAGGGGCTGTAAAAGTGCAGTAATAAGGACAGAAATAGCATAGCAGACACAGATATGTACAAAACTATCCACTGTGTGTCCAAAACTTAATGGAAAATAATTTAAAATATTTTTTTTAATAATCATGTTATGTTTGCACAGCGTGCTGCAGTGCAGAAACATGCTGTTAAGAAAAATTTTAAAAAGTGTAAAAGGAAAAATTAGTAGTATGTGACAGTAATGCATTAGAGGACCCTGCGCGGAGTATGTACAATGATAGACTGTTGTGGTTGCTAACAAGGCAGGTCCTGGAACCATGCAGTTTCCAGGTTGTGTGCACGGATCTCTATGCAAATGAGCTGTGGTTACTGAATAGCACAACTGGGTATCCATGTCCACAGATCTGATCAGTGTAGGCAGAGAACCGTGTTGATGTCCACAGTAATTGACATCAAAAGGAGGTGTGTCCACATTCTTTTAAGCTCATTGGAGCTCAGTGGCACCTGTTTGCGAGGCACACCACTCTGCTGAGCAGGGGGATGTGTAGAGTGTCTGCTAAGCTTTGTTTATCTTCAGGATATGTGTTTCAGCGGGATTGAGCATGTTTGCATGGCACGCCACCTTGCTGAGCAGGATCTTTCATGGGGACATGTACACTGAGTGCTGAGCACTGTCTACCCTCACGGCATGTGTTTGTGCTGCATGCTGCAGTGCTGAGTGAGGAAGGCTGTTAAAAAAATTGACTGAGAAGGGCAATGATATCTTAATTACTGATGACCCCTGTTTCACTTTAACTAGGGCCATTAACAGTCCTTAATGATGTACTTGGCAGGTGGAATGCATCATAGGTAGCCTATCACAAAGGCTACACCTACAGCAGAGCACTATAAAAGTTGCAGAAATGCTACAGTCTGATTTTACCCCTATACTCTGCACCAGTGGAGTATAGACTTGGGACTTTTAACTGAAGAAATGCTAGGGGCAGCTGCAGGTCTGCTATATATGCATGTGCTAGATGCTGAGGTCAATGCTGCTGCTGATCAAAGGCCTAGACTGAGAAGGAGAGAGTGTTCAGGTCCAGGGTAACCTTCCAGGGGCTACATGAGATGGAGATTGTAGAGCGCTGCAGGGTGGACAGGGACATACTACAATAACTCATTGAGGTCTGCTGTCCTCAACTCAGAGCCGGAGCTAACAGAGGGGAACCCATCCCACTGGAAACAAAGTTATGTATAACTCTTAGGATACTAGCTATGAGTACATTCCAAAGACCAACTAGGGACATAGTGGGGTTCTCACAGGCATCAGCATCAAGGATACTCCACCAGTTCCTGGATGCCATGCTACCTCATGCCAATGAGCACATTTATTTTCCTCTCACCCCTGAGGCAAGGGCCAGCAGTATGCAACACTTCTACCATGTAGCACACTACCCTGAAGTACTGAGTGCCATAGATTGCACTCATGTACACATCAAGGCACCATCCAGTGAGGAGGGTAGAATCTATGTCAACCGCAAGGGGTACCACTCCATCAGCTACCAGGTCATGTGTAATGCCTGGGGTATTGTCATGAATGTGTGTGCTGGCAGCCCTGGCAGTTATCATGACTCCTATATCTGGCATACATCACAGCTGTACCAGATGTTTGCTAGGGGGGACATCTCACACGGCCATTTACTGGGGGATGCAGGCTGCACACTGGAACCGTGGATGATGACACCCATCAGAAATGCACACACATCCATGGAAGAACACCATAATGAGGTACATGCACAAACTAGGAACATCACAGAGTGTGTGTTTATGCTGCTGAAGTTAGAGTTCCGGTGCCTCAGTATATCTGGTGGAGCTCTGCAGTACTCTCCAGCCACATGTGCACACATGTTCACAGTATGTGTCACGCTACACAATATGATCCTGCAGAAACAGCTGCACCAGTATCACCAAAGGGAAGGGATACACAGCCCCTTACCAGTCCCTAGGTCACCACAGCCACACCCTCAGGGGGACTCCGAGGAAGAAACCCCTGAGGTTGTCCCTGTAGGGAGATGTAAGCTTGCCCAGTATGCCCTGACTTTGTCGAAGAGACAACACATAGCACATCCACTGACAACCTAGGGCCCTAGGGACTGACAATTTAATCCGACTTGCATACATATTAGTAAAAATGATGCCAACCAGCCCACACAACCTGTACCTCACCATGCTGGACTGCATGCATCAGACTGAGTCAGCCCTGAACTACATGTCTGTCAAGTGATGCATTCGCAAGGTAAGTCACACAGCTATTCACCACTTGTAAGGGGTACTAGAATATGGTAGCATATGTATGGACCTGCCCCATGTATGCAATGGAATATAGTGGGCTACTGGGCTAGTTGCAGAGATCTAACATCCACTTAGGACAAAAGGTACTCTGTCCAATAGTATGTACCCCATAATATTCACTAGGCCACATGGCTGGAAACCCCACTACATTATTCATGGGAGATGCCAGTGGGGCCACAGAACAGTTGCATGACTATGTATGCCAGCAGAGTATGGGCTGGTCGTCCCCCACCCCCAACATATCAGTGTTCCCATACAACTGCTGTAACAGTACATCTGCAATGATATATCAGTAGACCAGTCAGTTGCAGGGCTATGACATAGAACCTGGCCACATACTGCATTTTCCACATAATGCAGGGATGACAATGTATGTCTGTATGCTGTTGATAGTGTGAAGAATGAAACCTCTCTGTCTGGTGACTGGTGTGGCTCACTGGGTTAGGGATATTAGCATATGTGATGGTGTATTCCCACAGACTGTCATAATCCCTCAATCTGTTACTGCAAGAAAGCTGGACAAAGCCAGAGAGAATGGGGGGACATATGGCCAAAACAACAGACAGACATTACATGTGCTCTGTGTAACCTAGAAGGTGGCTAGTATAACAGTAGGTTGCAACAGGTCAGATTAGCTGCAAGATGTAAAGTCCGTCACTTAAATGTGTCAGTAGTTACAATTCAGTAACTGTATTGTACAGCATATTATCAGAAAACCACAACTGTATGAGCAACAGAGCAGACTGGGGCAAAATGCTGGACGTTCTGCAAAAACATCTACAGTGAAAGGTATGCAGACTGTCACCCTGTGTGTGGTGTTATATCTTGTACCCCAGACACATCATACCTCTCAACCTCTTACAGTAAGATATCTTGACAAAGCCACGAATAAAAGTGGGACAAAGGCCAAAAAATAGGGACATGTTTTAAATATTGCTCTTACAAATGTAGACAGTTGATAAAATAATAGGTCTTGCATGATCATGAGCATGAATCTCCTGATGTGTATGGAGTCTGAAACTCAAATGTCTGTTATCCTATTTTAACTTAAACCTTTCATGATGTGCCACTAATATTCCTGAAAACCACAATGCTATGAAAAACAGGCCAAAAATATGAGACAAAAATCAGGATAGTCTTTGAATATCTGTACAGCTGAGAGGTATCAGTCACATATTAAGTACAGCAAACAGCCAGGGAATGCCTTAGACAATATCAGGGAAGTGCTGTACTGTGGAAACAGGTGCAGCAGCCAGTGGCCTGGAGCACACATAACCCCAGACAGGAGTACAAGTAGGTCTGGCCTGGCGTCACCTTGAAGGTATTAACAGTCACACTGGGCATGCTCCTACACTTAGCTAACTTGATCCCAAGTCTGTTGGCTCTTCCGCCCAAAGACCTGCTATGTGGAACTATGTCTGTACATACATACAGCTATGTATACATATCTGTCTCTCCCTATCCCCCTCACGCATAATTAGTGTATCTATCAGTATGTGGCACATATATATATATATATATATATATATATATGATAAGACATAGACTCTCCACATATATCTGCAGAACACATAAGGTACACACACAGCAACAGTTAAGGAGATATCCCTGTTATACACATTTACATAGATATGTGTGGGGATGTATGAATGTCCGCACATACCCTTGGAATGCTGGGGTTATCTGGACTTACACATCACAACAGGTGTCCAATGGAACCAGACCAAGGCTGCAACAGTACATAATCCACTCACCAACAGACCCCCGTGCCTGCAGAATGTCACCTTGTAGCCAAGCACAGGTGAGCAGGTGGTGTAATGTACAATGGCTGCAAAGCATGCCTTGGACAGGCCATATTGTCCCTGCCCACATGTCCGCTTATCAAACTGCAAACAGCCACATATGACCATACTAGTAACTGTACATGCATAGCAGGGATATTACCAGGTATCCCACTCTTAGGACACTAGATACAATAACAGTACCAAGCATTATCACTTTGCAGGCCACACATACTATCTAACACAAGGCCAATTTGCATTCTCCACAAGTACTTTGTCTCATACCTCTCAAATGTACAGATTTTTGCAGAACGTCCAGATTTTTGCCTCATATTTTTGGTCAGTTTCTCATAAAATTGTGGTTTTCTGACAAATCATAGGGAAATCATTGAAAGTTGACATCAGAAAATAAAGACAGACATTTGAGTTTCAGACTTTATACCCCTCAGAAAAATTCATGCTAATGCCAGACCTTTTATTCTCTCAACAATCTAAGTTTGTAAGAGCAATATTTAAATAGTGTCCTCTCACCAGGCTGGATAAGGAGAAAGTCAAGGCTAGTTGTCTGTCAGGTACCAGAATCGGCCATATCACACACGCACTCAAGTCTCTCAACAACAGGTACTGTTAAGACTCTGTCATAGACCATGTTGGCCTGAATGACTTGAGATGTACCTCTCTGAACTATATGAAGAGAGACATGATTGAGCTCGCTGATTATGTGTCCCAGGCAGGTATGTCCCTAACCTTAAGCAGCATTCTGGATGATGCCACAATACAAACAGAAAATGATTGACTTTAACAATTGGCTTAGTTTCTGGTGTCATTCCAGGGGGATCCAGTACCTGACAGCCTGGGAAGATATGATTGACAGACCACGATGCTTTTCCAGAGATGGCCTGCATCTGTCTCACCTGAGCTTCAGGCTTCTGGCAAAGACTCTTGCCTCCCCTAAAGTGGCTTTTTAGGAAAAGTGATAAGGTTAAAACTACCAATGTAAAAACTTCAACAAAATACAAAATAAAGGTCATGCTGCTAAACGCTAAGAGTCTAAACATGAAATTGCACTCATTACAAGCATTCCTAACCCTGGAAAATGCTGACATCTGTGCAGTCATAGAAACCTGTTTCAAAGTTGCAAACAGCACCCCAGCCTTACCTGGTTACTCATCCTATCATACATTCAGACCCCAACTGTGGGCAGTGAAGCTAAAGGAGGTGGAGTTTCAATATACATTAAAGACATACACACCTCCAGGCTGGTCAAACAGTATGACATACAGGAGTCACTCCAGGTGCAGTTAACCATTGACAAGACCCCTATTCAAATCACAGCTAGCTACTGGCCCCCAAATCTGACTCAAGATGCCCAAGCTCTCTATTTGGACCTGTTCGAATCTATCAAGATTCAACCATTTACCTTGATCCTGGGTGACTTTAACTTCCCAAACACAGACTGGAAGAACTACTCATGCCAGAACACAAATGCCCAGAGATTCCTTCATTTTGTCAATGCAAATGCTTGGAACAGCTAGTCAATACCCCCACAGGGGGTGATAATATTTTGGACTTGGTATTAACCAACATGAGTAACCACTGCAGCATCCTTATAGTATCATCCTCTCTGGTAAGATCCAACCACAAAGCGGTCACTTTCAAAGTCACCATCTCCCCCAACCCCCTCTAGCTAGGATCAGACATAAAAACTTCTCCAAAATTGATTACAGCCTCCTGATGGATGGTATAAACAACTTAACAGCCCCTCCCCCCTCTGTGGGAACTGGCCCCAATATCCAAAACTACACCAAAGCACTATACGAGCATTTATATAGATGCATGGAATCAGGAATACCTGACAAGACTAAATCATCCTCTGCAAGGAAGAGTAAACCTGTCTGGTGGACATCTGCAATAAATAAACTCTATAACAAAAGGGAAAAATTGCTGTCCAAGATCAAGAAGGAGCAGGTGCCCAATTGGAAGCAATGTCTCCTTAGCCTGAACAAGCAAATAAGAGCACTAGTGAAATCTTCCAAAGCAAACTTTGAGTCCAAATTGGCCACATCTACTAGATACAATCATAAGCCCTTCTTCACATATGTCCACAACCTCAAAAGAAGCACTCAGATCTGTTCAGAACTGGTGGTCAAGGAAACCACATATGCAAATGCTGTACATATAGCAAACTGGCTGGCTGACAGATTCACCAAAAACTTTACCCCTCTGTCCCCCCATCAGTAAATCAGGACATCCCCAGTACCTGCCCCTTCCCCTTATATCTAGGGAAAAAGGTCATCACTGCCCTCTCAAAGCCAAAAAAAATACAGCCTCCATGGGACCCGATCACATCCCAGGCTGCATCCTACATGACTTCAGGCATGAACTTGCAGCACCATTAGGCACCCTATTCAACCAAAGCCTGAGTACTGGCTTCATCCCAGCTGAGTGGGGAACAGCCACTGTAATCCCTTTACACAAAGGTGGAGCATCCACCGATCCAGGAAATTATAGACCCATCAGCCTAACTAGCCTGATCTGCCATGGAATGGATTATCATGGACCTCATTAACAAGGACACTGGCAACCTCCAAAACACTTGATCCCACACAGTTTGGCTTTGTCAAGGGGAGGTTTTGTCTGCTAAATTTGGTCGACTTCTTTGAGACAGTCGCCAAAGCCATGGACGAGGGGAAGATGGTGCACACTGCCTATCTTGACCTGGCCAAAGCCTTTGACACTTTTCTCCACTTGGGCATAATAAATAAACTCTCTCAACTAGGCATCAATCCATATAGCAGATGGATGCCAAACTGACTCACTGCTAGAACCCATGTAGTCAAAATAGGGGAAGCCACCTCAAGCAGTAGACCCATAACAAGCAGCATACCCCAGGGTTTGGTCTTGGGGCATCTGTTATTTGGGATATACTTTTCTGAGGTGCAGGCCAAAACCAGTGGGCTATGGCTGACAAAGTTAGCAGATTACTGCAAGCTGGGTGCTGTCATAAATTCCCCTAGTGATGTGGACATCCTCCAAGAGGGTCTCACTCAGACAAATGACTGGTGCCACAAGCTGAATACCAAAAAATGTATCATTATCCCCTTCGGGAAGTGTGACATCCTCACAAATTATCACATTAATAACATCCTAAGCACTCAATCAGTCATGAGGGATTTGGGCACCCAGGTTGATAACAACCTGACTTTTGACCACCATGTTGCTTCCATGGTACAGAAAGCCTTCTACATGGCCCACCTTATAAGGCCCATTATTGAGTACAATGCACTTTTTAGCATGTACCTTGCAAAACACATGCAACAGCTGGAGAGACCACAGAGGTTCTTCACCAGGAGAATCCAGGGCCTCAAACATCTACCATACAAAGATAGGATAAAAGCCTTATCCCTTTACTCATTTTCATACAGACTCCTCAGAGGTGACCTCTGTCTGGCATACAAGGTGATCATGGACCCCATCTTGATGGGACTGCTGCATATACGCAAGTCAAGCTCCACTCAAGTAACCCACATGCATGGCTCAACTTGGTCTGTTATATCAACAAGACTTGGCAGGACCGATTTTTGTCCTAGAGACTCCCTCATCTATGGAATAGACTCCCTCTCCACATCAAGTAGAGTACCTCTTTACTCTTTTTTAAGTGCAACCTGGATAACTGGATGAGAAACAAAAAATAGACCCCTGGGATTCCACCCATGTCCCTGCTGGACAGGGGCATTGGGTGCTGATTTGTCTAAACATGGGCTAAACTCTAAGCTAGGCTTATAAGGACGTCAGGGCCAATAGCCTAGTAACCTCCTATGATCCTATGATCTTAAGATCCTATTTTGAGGCCTTTGTCCCCCCATTATTTATGGCTTTGTCCAGATTTCTTGTTCTGGGAGGTTGAGAGGTATGCTGTGCCTCCACATATCCAGCAGATATAACCTGTGAAACTTGTGATAAGTACTGTGAGGTATAGTGTGTAATAGTAGATAAGTAGCGGTTCTAATCTTATATTGTCCAACTTGTGTTTGTGTGTGTGTGTGTGTGTGTGTGTGTGTGTGTGTGTGTGTGTGTGTGTGTGTGCATGTGTAAATATATCTCCTGGCAGCACTACAGAAATGCCCATCTGGCCTGTCTCTGTGCAATGGCTTATGCATTTTAAAGCCCTGTAACTAGCTGCTGGTCTCTACATTGGCCTCTTTTACAAGGCCTACTAATGTCATCCACCTTAAGGGTGCTGGCTGTCAGCTTGACATCAGATACACTCCATGGTGTATGCAATAAGTACTGCAACCTGTAGCATATAGCAGTAGATAGGTAGGGGTTCTAATCTCACATTAGCTAAGGTGTGTGTGTGTGTGTGTGTGTGTGTGTGTGTGTGTGTGTGTGTGTGTGTGTGTGTGTGTGTGTGTGTTTGTGTGTAAATATATCCCCTTATGGCACTTCAGACATGCCTATCTCTGTGCAATGGTTATGCATTTCAAGATCCTGTGACTAGCTGCTGGACTCTACATTGGTCTCCTTTACAAGGCCTGCTGATGTCATCCACCTTAAGTGTGCTGGCTGACAGTCTAATACCGGATAAATTATGTGGCACATTCAATAAGTACTGTAAGTTGCACTATGTGACAGTAAATATGTAGGGGTTCTAATCTCACATCAGCCAACTCTGTGTGCATATATATAAATATATCCGCTTACAACACTATCCTGTATGGGCTATTTCCTTGCAATGGTTGTGCATTTTATGGGCATGTGACTAGCTGCTGGCCTCTGAATTGCCCTCCTCCACATAAGCATAACTGATGTCTTACACATTCTCGATTTGTATGTTCAGAAAACCCAGGTGACCATATCAAGGGTAGCAGACTTTCTCACAAAGTATGAATGCATGATTACACTGACTGCCTCCATTGTCCCTGATACATTGTTATACACATGTGCAATGCACCTAGGGACCCATGCACGTATACTGCCTTACCTTGCTGACATCATATTTCTGCTGTGCTGCCATGTGTCCATTGTTTAACCCCTCAGACTCCCGGAACAGACACATACACAGGTCCATGACACACCTGTCATTCTACAACACTACCACCAGTCTAACATCATGCAACAAAGATACACAAAGTTTGATGTGTAGCTATGACACGTCAGCATACAATACCTGTAGTGGCCCACAACAAATGCCAATGCAAAACAATATTGCACTACACAAGTACATATAAAGTAATATAGTCACCCTGTGCATCAGACACATATATACATTTCTCTGCATCAATGGCATGGATGGCAGGTATGTGGCACAGGTATCATCACAACACAGGGTGTGGCATGGGGGTGCCAGAGACCTAGGCTGTGCCCAACAGGTGACATCATGTGTGTGAGTCAGGAAGGGGTGCGGGTTAGATGGGCCATGGAGAGGTGCTGTGTGTGTCTGTTTGTGACCTGCATGTGACAGTGATGTTTGAGTGTGTGCATATAAACAGTCAAGGGCAGTGCTAGCCCTACACATGCGTATGCTGGACAGCTGTGGTAGAGTGGAGAGTTCACATTTTCTGGCCATAAACATATGAACTGGCTCTGCCAGGAGTAGCACTGGCACCACCATGCCCAAGGTCAGATGTGGTGCTAGTACCTGACGGTGACTGCAAAATGCTGGGTCTGTGTGGCCCACGGGACCACTCAAGGCCATGTGCTTATGGCCTGCCATGTCATGGTGTGGACAGCACATTTCTGCCTGTAGCACTGTGGGTACTGCCACTACGGGAGCATGACTGTGTGCAGCCATGTGGATTCCCAGCAGATGATGTTGCTGTCCTTCATCAACGTGTCTGACACCCAACTCCAACCAGATGTTCCAGCACAGACACTGTGCAGTCAAAGACAGACACGGTTTCAGCCCACCATCTATCCACTATAGCAGTGAACCGATTCAGGTTGTCCCCAATGTGGTGGAGGAAGTCAGGGATGTAAGACTGTGCTGCATCCATAACCCTAAGCATCCATCTGGTGTTTCTTTCCGAACATGCCTGTGCCTTCATGATGGCCCAAAACATGAGGCAAGTGGCCCGTGATGTGACACCTGCAACAGGTGGTGGATGGACAGCAGTCATCCTACGAGCACCTCTGTCAATCTGCCTGTGTGGGACCTTGCCAGCTCTCTGGCTATGGCCAATATCTACACTCACCATAGTTGTCACACTGCCCTGTTCAGTGTTGCCACCCTCTGACTGTCCAATATCTATGGCCTCTGGGGACTGGGTATGTGTGGGCATACTGACTGTGTCCAGTGACAATGGGAGCAGAAGAGGGATGTCAACCTCTGGGACAGATTCAGCCACAGGTAACCCCACCTGTGCCTCACTATGGCCACCAACAACATCAGCGTCCAATGGGACACTGATAGGTTGTGAGGGGGACAAACTCCACCCCCCCCCAGTCACCTGTGAGAAGCAACACAACAGCAGTACATTACTACCTGCACTATTATGTATGGTAACCCACACAGACTCATAGAGGTGAGGATCCACAACTGCATTACAACTCCCACATCTTCAAATCTCTTCTCCCATACACAACAAACAAACTCACAACAACATAAACAGACAAGTCAGGCCCATTATAACATGCATTTCAGCTACATCCAGTTAATGTTGCCAGTATAATACACCTGTAAGGTATGCAATATGACAGTGTATGTGATAGAACTAAACATAAAACCCAGTGCACCTATATTGAGAATGATATGCCAGTAGTAGTATCACTGCTTCATGTATGTACCATCTCCCTGTTGTGTTTGAAGAGAGATCTTGGAGTACTTGCCTCATGTATAGCAGGCTGCATAGTCACTCATAACTATAAGTGCAAATGTGTTAATGTTTGTACAATTACACACCTGTGATTACCCAGTCTATTCACTGTAATTAACTGTTCCAGAATGGAACATACAAATATTCTACTCTGCCTAAGCACAACAGTTGTACATAGGGCAAAATGTCAGCACTTAATTTTCTTAGGGTATATATGATCTTTAAAACAACAGTATCAAACTTACCAGGTACAGGACCATGGACTAGGGCCACACCTGACAGACCTATGAAAAGGTGAGGGAGAGATATTGTCAGCACCACCAACTGTTGCAGCACTACAAGGTAATTTGTGCATATATCCACATGTACAGTAGCTAGTGTGATAATGGCTATATTGCTGACATTCTGAGTATGTGTGCACAACTGAGCATAAAACCCAACCTCCCCCAATGCAGATAGACCTGATACCCATGTACTAGTATGTACTGCTTGCCACAATGACTGATAAAGTATTACACTGGTGAACAATAAGCTTACCTGGACGCTCCTCTACTGTGGACACTGGGGCACTCACCTCCACAATGTATGGCGTGATGGATGCCTGGGAGCTGTTAGTTGTTCCTAGGTTTGCCAGGAATTCTTCTGTTGCTGAGAGTGGTTGTTCTATTGCATGCCCTCCACCAGTGGCAGCACGATCCCTGGCAACAGCAACTGACCTTTGTAGTGCAGCATTCACCATATATGTGGCCCAGTGTCAGACTGGTCATAGGTCCTGTCCATTTGGCCAGTCTGATTGACAGCCCACACAAGGTCTGCCCACAATGCTGCCACTGTTCCCAATTGTGCCCACCCCTGAAGATCAAGATATGATGGTGGTGTCTCAGTCCATCCAATATAATGTCATTCTTCACAGTTGAGAAGGGTATATGTCTTCTGTGGTACATTGTTCCTGAAAGACAACAAGAATGAAACACATTTCAGGACCAGGTACATGGACATCCACTATGTACAGATCCAGCACACCCATAATGGCCTGCACTATCCACTGCTCCCTTACACATCATACCCCACAGTCTGGCAACACACTAAGTGTGTGGTTGTCATCACGATAGTAGCAATACTGGGGTATGTCCCTGTGTGCTGTGACAGATTCTGCTGTATGTTCCTACACCCATCACTGCTGTCTACTGTGGTGTGCCCCTATGGGCAAACTCCCACTAATATGTCATACAGCTATTGTCAGACAAATGGCAGTGTGCTATTACAATGACTATATGGGGACAGTCCAGCAACACCAGTGTGCCACAATGGCGGAAAGCAATGCAAACCTGCTGTAGTATATGTTCCCTGTAGTCATGATACCTCTCATCTATACAGATGTTTGCAGAATGTCAAGATGTTTGCCCATAGTATTGGTCATTTTCACACAAACTTGTGGATTTCTGACAAATGGTTGGCCAATCATTGATGGCTGATGTCAGAAAATAAAGACAGACATCTGAGTTTCACATGTCTTACCCTTCAGAACATAGTTATGATACAGTAATATCAGTTTAGTCTATTCACGTTTTTATTTTGTACGAACAATACATAAACACTGTTGCTGAGTTTGAGCCTTTGTCCCCCCATTAATTATGGCTTTGTCCTGAGTTCCTGCTGTAGGAGGTTGACAGGTATGTTAGGCATAGCTCTCAACCAAACAGGGACAAATGTCCTAAGAAAGAGGGACTTAGCCAGAGTACATCAGGGACATTCACTGACAGTTTTACAATGTTGGAACTAATTATGTGAGGCATGGCCAGAATGAGAGGTGAATTACATTACATCGTTTTACGTTACAGGGGTGTACACCCTCCCTTATTGTCACTATATACGTCTTGTAATACACTAGTTTCCTACAACAGCTGACCATTGTAGGTGGGATTGACAGGGACAGAGCTGAGATGTGATTGAAATCAGGGACAGCTGAGAGGCATACCTGTAGGTGTAGGACAGCAAAGTATCAATGACATGTCATTACTATAGATCTGTGACAGGCTTACTGCTGTAATCCCTGTTCCCCTTACCTCCATCCTCCCATCTGCATCCTGTTATATGGAGAAATCTATTACATACCTGGTGGAGTGCAGTACTCCTTTATTGAACTTTGCTTCAATTAATCTTTTGATAATACACTCTGTGTGTGTGGTATGTCTCATACAGACCTGTTCCCCAGCTCCTTGCCTTTTTAAGGTAGTAATCATTAGCAGGTAATTGCCTCTGCACCAATCTGTGGCTCAGAAATGCTAATTGCAGCCAAAACAGCTGTATTGCACTGTCATTAGCGAATGACATGCCACCACAGTGCAATATATAAGGCCTTCATGTAGGCCTTGGCCACTTTCTTAGTTTTTGAGATGGACATTACTGAGGTGTGGAGACTGCAGCATCACATAAAGTAGGTACAAGCACCACCTGTTATAGAGATTTATTAAGTATGTCCACAGTTTTTCCTCATATGTGTGGCCAGTGTCCCATGACACTGTGGTCATCTGGCAGTGCATTGGTAATCATTGTGGGCTGAGGTCAGTAAGGGAAGACTTCATACTTATCAGACTATGCATGCTACTGCAATAGCTGTTATTCTATCAACTTACTATCTTTGTAGGGACAAACTGTTAAACATGTCCCTATCTCTGGGCCTTTGCCCCACCCCCCATTAAGTATGGCTGTGTCTGGATCCCTTGTTCTAGGGTGTTGGGAGGTATGGTAGGTCTGTAGAAGCTACCTTTACATACAGCTGTGTATGCTACAGGTTGCAGTTGCTGATGCAGCCTACAACACATAGGGGGGAGTGTGAACACTTTGGTGGACAGCAAGCTGTACTTGTAACTGTGTCAGCTGTGTCAGACCTGTTGTTACAGCTGAGCCAGGGTAAGGGTATTCTACACAGTGCAATCAGGGAATGTGCTTAAGGTACTTGTGTTACACAACAGTACAACTAGTAGAGTAGTAGGCGACATATAATTAGGCTATATGGGTATGTGCATTGTGTCTCAGCCTGCAGGCCTTTGTCTTGCAAAACTGGGTAGCAGTTAATTAAATAGGAGTAACCTGTGGGGAGTAAAATTCATGACTCAGTCATTACTTGCTGTCTTCACAATAATGTAACTGAAGTGCAACACAACACTGGATTCGAATCTAGGACTGTGTGTGTGGCAAAATGTACTACCTGCAAAGAATTTAACAGACTGAGCTACTGAGACACTGTGAAAGCACATGTATTGCAAGATATATGTGCACATATACAAGCTGTGAGAAACATTTCTACATCCATGAGTATGTGCGTGGCTTTATATGGTTGTATTTCTGCACCAGCGTCCCTGTTGTACACATGTACTTTGCCATTGCTGCCTTAGCAGGTGTCTTTCCACAAGTTGCTGATAAAAGGGCACATATACTTGCTATCGCAGGCCTCACTTACATCCATTAATATGTCTTCATTATTATTTATTATTGCACCAGAGTTCAGGGTACACTCCCAGTTTTCACATTAGTTTTTTTTTTTTTATTTCAGTTACATGCATAATGACTGTAAGTAGCAAGCAGTATGTTTTGCTGGAAACACTTATTTAGCCTGAAGCCTGTGTAGAGTGGTGTATTAATGCAGTGTGCTATAGCTGAGTGGGGCCCGGGTTAGATACTTGGCAGAGGTGTTTATTCTCTACATGTGAGTAAACAAAGTAATAGACACATATAGACATTAAAGCTCATTTAAGCTGAGCTAGGCGTGCCGCTCCACACACATCCACACAAACCCACGCTAAAAAATATAAATAAAAGAAAAAGGGGATGATAGAAAAATGGTGAAATGGGGGAAAGCAGGGGAAAACAATGTGAAAGGCAGGTAGGAATGTGCAGGATGGGTGTAGGAAAAAAACATAGCTATTCATTTCTTGTACAGCAGCAGCTGTGCATTTTGACAGGTTTTATAGATTAATTTGGGCTCTCAAACCCCATAGGGAGGAGTGAGGACAACATAAATGTGTTGTCAAGCCAATTGGACCAAATTAGTTGTATCCAGTGGACACGTGTGTAAAATGGAGAGCTATGTATGGGGCGATTTTTTTTTGTGCAACATGTGCCCATTTTTTTTAAGGAGACAGTGGAATGTTCAGGAAGGGACATAGGTACATATGGGGAGGTAAGTTGGGTAGGAGATGATGCAATAGCAGACAGACAAGACAGACAAAACAGCAGACAGGGGCAGTGTGTGACACATGAGGGAGAAAAACACCATGGATGGGAAGAGTGTTGTGAAATCAGAGTCACATGTGCCTCCAGATGGCAGCAGTGTCACTGACATTCCCACCCATGGGCAGTCGACACTGCTCCTTCACTGCCCTAAAGGCAGCTGTGCTGGAGGCTGGACACCAGGGCCAGCCTTCCCTACCAGCTTGGCCAGTGTGCCTTCAATCTGGAGCAGGCAATGTTCAAAGGTCTGAGGAATGATCCTGTGTACCATGACCAGCAGTTGCCATTGGGTGACTGCAGCCCCTCTGCCACCATTCCCAGGGGGAGGCTGGGCCCCGTCCCCTAAGGTAGTTCCACCCAATGCCACAAGTGGTTTAGGGGCAGTGGAGGGGGCACTACTGGCCTCAGTCCCAGACATGCTAGGACCCAGTGCCATGGCCAGCTGAGGCAAGGTAGGCAGATCACTGGGAACTGGCCTACCCTGATGTGCTGTGGTGATGGAGGTATAGCAATAAGTATAGGTTAGTTATGAACAAAACATAGTAATAACAGTATGCCAGAACAGTGGAAATAACCCAATTACATATCAATGCATATTATGTGAAACACAACAGTAAATGACAGAACAGTCAGAATGTTAACAGCATGCCAGTAACAGTTATAGCATAAAGCCAACAAAACAGGCAATTCAACAAGATATGTTAATATGCAACCATTATAATACATAACAATAATAATACACATGCCCCAAATTACAGTTAATTTAACAACATATGTTAATAGTAAACCATAACCAATGGATAACAATAATAAATGAAGGGCTGGGGAGAGAGAGAAAAACAGCCCATTAGTACCATTATAGGCTATTCACTTGACAATAGTACTACTATCTACCCTACGGGTCTGTCCTTTCTTTATGTGTACAAGCCCCCTATAGCTGCTGTGGCATGTACATACCTCTCAAGCTATTTCTGTGGGACAGTACGGGTCAAGCAGTAACAATCATGGGCACACAACTACACAGAACACTTGCACATCAGGTCAACCTATATAACTACCAAGGTGTACTGTGGGCTGATGTAGCGATGCTTTGCAATTTAGGTAATCATTCAAATGGTAATCCTGTGACAGATGGATTACACACTACTAATTACATTATGTGACAGTGTGACACTTGATTGACAGGTATGTGTACAGTACAGAAACTAAACAACTATCATGCCTTACTTGGCAGGCATGAGGATAGAGCCCAATAGCAGTGACTGCAGAGGGCATCTGCATAGAATGTATGAATTTGCTGCAGCAACTTTGAACAGACACTCCAGGCATACAGCCATACCAAGATTACACATTTTATTTATTTAATTTTATTTTATTATTATATTTATTTCCTTTATGTTATGCTGTATTTTCACATTCTTGTTAACGATTTTAACAGTCTGTGACATCTAAACACACAATTATTTACTCATAATATGGGCTACCTCACCCATTTATCTGTAGTTTCTGTGGAGAGAGAATCTATAAACATTACATGACTGATACTGTAGTAATTAGTGCTACATAGCACTGGATTTGAACCCTGGTCTGTGTGTGGCAAAATGTACTACAGACAGAGCATTTAACAAACTGAGCTACTGAGTCATTGCAGATTAATGATTGACTGATATTTGCCTAGAGCTCACCTGGAACCAATATATGACCTGGTAGTAGTACTACAGTTTTACACTAGACAGCAGTGACAGTAGAACACACATGCATGAAATACAACCTTGACAGAGATAGTAGGTAATCTATACATTAGTACATAGAATGCAGGTGTACACAATATATTGTTATTGGTTTGAAATATCTGTAAAGTCAACAAACAATATCAGATCTTGGAGTGGGATACCTCTCCCATATACCTTACTTACCTGCTGTTTGTGGATGACAGAGCATTATGTGAACAATACTGGCCTAGAAACAGCCCTGAACAGTACTGTATGTGTTAAATAAGACATTTGTCAGCCGTTATATTTGCATTCTGCAGCTATTACAGTGTTATACTTGACTGCAGCACCTTACCTTACAGTCTGAATGCATACAGTTGTACTGCAATGTTTAAAATAAGACAATCCTGATGTACACAATTTGCCTTGGCGTTATTGGTTTTGGTTCATGTGTTATTGCAGAACAGTTGGCATTATTTATTTCTTGAAAAACAGCTCTAATTTCACACTTATTGCACTACAGACTTTATTGTATATACATTAATGCAGTTTCTGGTATTTGTTCAAGTTTTTATTGGACAACAATTGTCATTATTCAGGTCTTATAATACAGCTCTACTAACACATTTATTGCACTACAGACTTTATTGTATACACTTTAATGCAGGCAATGGTATTGTTTCATGTTTTTATTGCACTACAGCTGTCATTATTCATTTATTGCACCACAGCTCTAAGTCCACATTTATTGCAATACAAACTTTACTGTATGTACTTTATTGCAGTTAATGCTTTACTCTTTCTTGCTTATTTCACTATAGTTAGCATGATACAGTCATACTCACCACACTCATGGCACAACCTGGCCAAGCACCTGGCATGCACCTCAAAGTTGCAAGCCCTCTCCTCTGCAGCTGTTGGGAGAGAAGTACACCATTATGCATACCAGTTTAGCAGACATTCAGATTAGATATTGGTGAAACAGAGGTAAAAGTACTTACATACTTGTGTGGCATTCCTTCCCCAAGCTTCTTGGACCCAGGTGTCCAAAAGATCTCCCTTTCATCTCTTCAGGTCATCATGGTGATGACAACATTGCTCATCTGTGCAGGGAATACCAATAGCAGCATCTATATTACAAGATCGAATGCTTAGGTGATCAAACACCTAAACTTCAAACTTGTGATATAGAACCCAAAAGCATAGAACAGCACAGGAAAACATGTCAGTCGGCCATGGAAAAAAAAACTTTACACCCAAACTAAGTAGGGGGCTTTGTCCCCCACACCCCCCGACATGGGGGCTGTGCCCCCACACCCTCCCTAACAAGATATACCAACTCCAAGATCACTCTACAGAAGACAAAATGGCAAAATCCATCGAACGGCCAGGAGAAATCTATCCCTGTGTTAAATAGGCCATTCACTGTTTTTTGCTTTTGATATTACAAGTTTCATGTTTAGGTGTTCAATCACCTAAGCATTCGATCTTGTAATATAGACCCCAGTAACACTGGCGAGTTCCCTTGCCAGCTGGTCCCAGGCCTCCACTTTGCACTCTGAACTGTGGAAACCCCCCTGCAGCAGCCAATTTTCATTGTTTTTTACTAGGAGTACAACCATGACCCTGGACTCCAGAATGCCCCAACACTGCACCAGAAAGGCAAACCCTCACTGTCTGCCATAGTATCCTTCACAGATAACACTCCAATGAATTATGCTGTATTCCTGCCTATTGGGCTTAATATAGCCTGTTGTCCTGCCCTTACATGCCATTGGGCAACATTTAAAAATATGTCGTATCACTTAGCAGTGTGCAAACCAGTGCAGCTGAACTGAGCAGTGCGAAATCTCAAGGACCCATATGCTTAGCAGTGCTTAGCAGTGCACAAACCAGCCAAGCACAGCTGAGCAGTGCATAAACATTTTCAGCCATTGCTGTGTTTATGCTGTGCTTAGGGCAGCGCAGCAGGGCAGAATTTAAAAATAATTTGTATAATTTGTATTTTAAAAATAAATGCTTAGTTTCTCTTCCATGCATTCAAACCCTGCACCTACTGCGCATGAGGCCATATCTTTACCCATTTAGATACAAGAATATGTGGAATTCTGCTATACATTTGCATATATCTCTAAGCTACCTATTAGCACTGCTCAGCACTGCATCGCACAAACCCACTCACTACACTTAAACATGACATTTAAATAAATAATTAATTGCATCCAGTTTCTATTTTTAGATGTCTGACAGGTGTCTTGGCACCACTTAGCATTGCTGCGCTATGCGTCATGCCACGCAAACATGCTTTTTAAAAAACTTAAAAAAAAAATTAAAACAATAAAATAACATTGATATAATACAATTGGATAGTGCAAGGTGTGTCTCACTCATCTGCAAACACAGTTGGCAAGCCCTACCCTGATTCAATAACCATGTTCCACTGCTCTCCCTCGGCAATGCACTATGATTAATATGCATGGTGCACTGCTGAGGGGGAACCATTTTCATGGACATGGTAACATTCCATGTAGGCTCTACACTGTGCCTACATGGTGTTGTGTCTTTCGGCTTTTCCCAATTAGGGGTCGCCACAGTGGAACTCCGGTCCGCTAATGATTGGCAGTAGATTTTTACGTGCCGAGTTGCCAGCCCTGATGCACAACCTTCAATGAAGGTACGCCCATTCACGCACGTCTCCACACAAAAGACGCTTTCGCTGAGAATCGAACAGGACAACGTCTTACTGTGAGGCGACAACGCTACCGCAGCACCACCACCACAGTTGCCTACTGTGCCTACATGGATTTTATTAAATCCTGGGATCTGTCTTGATCCTTGGAATGCCGTGATGTTTATTTCCATCTCATCCTTCTTCAAAGAATTCATCATACATACTGCCTATATTTTCTTAGGTCTATCTGAATTCAAAATGCTAATTTTAGTTTATGAATTGTGCTTAGCAACAAAAGAAATGCTTTGGCCAGCTCTACCAATCAATAGTGTTTCTTCTGAAGTCAGTATAGAAGAAGTCACCAAAAAAAAGGCATTCCATAAAAAGAAACCAACAGCTGAATGACTATACACTGCATGGAGTGCCATAATTATGGTCCAAAACTGAGGAAAATGCAGACTTGTTAAGTACCTTTCTGACATCAGAAAGGTGTTTAACAAGCTTTTGCTAACTATCCTCTGTTACTGCTTTTACAGTAATCAGTGACCACCACAGAAGAGTGGCAAGAGCTGTTAAGCTCTACTACAGATCATTACACTTCCTTTGGACTTTTTAAAGTCCAAATGAAGTGTTTAATAATCCAAATGAACTGTTTAACACTTTTCCATCTGTAGTGGCACTAGGTGTGTAACAGCTTTTAAAGCTGTAATACACATAGTACAACAACATGCTTTTCTCTAACATTTAAAGTACATGGATGGTAGCAGGTAAAGCTCTGTGTACTACAAAGAATTATGATTGGGTCTCCATGATCATAACACAGCTTATATTTTAGCATGGATGTCAAGATTCACATTTTGAGCTTTGCTTTAGAGGTGAATATCTTGACCTCTGTGTCTCAAATATATAACATATTGCTTATGATCTGAAAACAAGTCATAATATTTTGTGCTATGAGCTGTCGGTCCTGCCATTATCTCTTAATTACAGGATAAAAAAATGGCCCAATCTGGTATGCGCACTGGTGCCAGGACAGCAAAAAATGACAGTGCAGAATCTTCAAGACACAGAAACATTCCTATAATGGGATTAGGCCAGGCTCAGGGGGAGGATTGCCTCTCTGTTGTAGAAGGAAGTAGTAGTCCACAAAAAACATGAAAAACTAACAGGCCAAAAAGGAGCCATAGAGATGACAGAGTGGACTATTGAGGATAAGGAAGAAATTATGTATTGTTACCATCATGCAAGAAGCCCAGGATTTCCACTTAGAATATATTCAAAAATAATAAAAGAGAAGTTATTGGAAAGAAAAATACTTGCACAAGAAAACTGTCAAAAGCTTCAAATGCAGATTTGTGCTCATTAATACAACAAACCTATGAAAAACATATAAACCAAGAAACTGTGGGTTGTTTGCTAAAAGAAACAACATAAGTGAAAAATATAGAACAAAACCTAGAGATTTTTGAAAGGTATAAAAATGAAAAATGGACATGGGAGAAAGAGAGATCTGATATGGTGTAATATTTATGCAATGAGAAAGCCAAACTAATCAGTACAAAAAAAGCAGCGCCAAAGCTATTTGAAAAGAAATGCAGGCAAAGGCAATCAGATATGGAAAATTTAACAATACAAACAAATAGATCCCAAAGGGGGAAATGGCAAATAGAAGATTAGTAAAGTAGGACTTAAATAGAAGATGAAATTATGGAATACTGGCGAAGTGAAGGATTAAGTGAAGAAGGTCTAACACAGGTTATGTCACAGCATGATGGAACATTGAGTCCTCAAAGTAAGGAGAAACAAGTGGAGCTGGAGACAGCGGAAGAAAAAATATGGACACAGGAAATAAAAGGAGTTTTAATATTGTGCAATATTTATACAAAAGAGAAAGTAAAACTAATCAAAACAAAAACAGCACCAAAGATATTTGAAAAGAAATACAGGCAAAGGCATCCGGTTATGGAAGATTTCACAATACAAAAAAAAATAGAAAACAAAGGGGGAACATAGAAAAGAGGATTAGTAATGTAAAAGTTAAGGAAATAGAAAGTGAAGTTATAGATTATCTGTGAAGTGAAGGATTTAGTGTAGAAAATCCAACTCTGGTAACATCACAGCATGATAGAACAATGAGCCCCCAAGTTATGGAGAAACAGGTGAAATGGGAAGCATCTGATCACTTGCCACATGAATAAAATATGTCACGAGGAGATGTTCTGCAATTTTCTATAGAATGCCCGCAGGAAACAGAGAACAAAGAATGTGTCTTCTGCTTAGAAGAAAATTAGCTAATGCAAGAATTATTTGATTTAATAGAGATGGCTAGACAAATTAAGATTGAGGAAAGAAATAGATCGCTGAAAATCAGTAAGACTTAAAATGTTACAAGTGTGATAAAACAAACAAACACAGTAGACAAGACTATTGACAGAAATTTATGTGATATAACAAAACTAAGTAGGATATAATACTGTGCAGCTAAATTAATAACAGATAAAGTCTTACCACAAAAACACAAAACACTAAGGGAAAGGAAGGGAAGAAATCAAAAGCCATCATGGAAGTATTGAAGAGAGAAAACTATAAAGCAATTAAGACAAGAAGGGTCACAGTTATAAGCATACAGAAGAGAGAACAGATCAACAAAACTGCTTAAAAAGATAGACATGATAAAAACAATACACGTTATCAGAACAGAGCAGGAAATATCATACACTACTTCTTTCAGCTTTTTCCCATGTAGGGGTCACCACAGCAGATCACCTGTCTGCTCATGATCGGCAGTGGAGTTTTATAATGTCAAGTTGCCAGCCTGGCACCCAATCTTCCACTGAAGGCACACACACTCATGCCTAGGGCCAATTTAGAGTATCCAATCCACCTACAGCATGTCTTTGGGATGTGGGAGGAAACCAGAGCAGCCAGAGAAAACCCACGCGACCACAGGGAGGACATGCAGACTCCGCACATAAAGCACCCCAGCTGACACACAAACTGGAGAACCTCTTGCTGTGAGGTGGCAACACTAACCACTGCACCACCGTGGCCACCCTATCTATTGTACAATACTTCAAATAATAAACTAAAGATATCAGGGCAAGCAGAAAAACTTACAAGATATGCAGATAAATATAAAGGAAAGGTACAAAATAAGCAATTTAGTGATGACCCAAAATAGTTTTATAGAGAATTACCAAACAAAGCAAATAGAAACACCACCAAAAATGAAGAAACAGACACATTTTGGAGAAATACCTATGAATACCCTGAGGAACATAACAAAGTATAAAAGTAAAAAAAAAAGTAAGAAGTTAAAATATAGGGGATATGAAATGGGATGAAATAATGGCCAGAGAAATTGAAACAACATTAACAAAAGCTCCTAAATGAAAAACTCCAGGCCTAGAAACAGTGCCCAACTTCTGGCTAAAAGTATTAACATCTTTACACAAAGATTTAGCCCTGATTAAGAACTACTTATATAAGCATCCAAAACAGACACCAAACTAATTAAGAACAGGAAAAGCAATACTCTTCCTTAAGAGTGAACCTGCAAGCTATTCTCAGAATTATAGAGCAATAACTTGCCTTCTGACTATGAATAAACTATATACTGGAATTGATGTTGACAGAGTTTATAGTCATTTAGAAGAAAACTCAATCATGGTAATAGAACAAAAGGGTAACAAAAGAAAGCCATATGGAGCAAAGGATCATTGGTTGTTAAATGAACTCATAAAGCAAAATGTATCCTTTACCACCCTAAAAATACCCTTATCCTCACTAACCTGATTTCACCCTACAAAAATCTTGCTGTACTACGCTCAGCTAATAAGCTTGTAGTTTCCACTATTAAATCAGATAAAAAGGCAGGAGTCTCACTTTTCACCAACACAGTAGGGAAAATCTGGAACCAGCTTCCTACTGAACTTTCCTCCCTTGCTTCCACTATTCTTTTTAAAATGCATCTGAAAGAATATCTTACAACTCACTGGCTGTGTCCCTGCTCTAACCCAGACTGATATCTCTTTCACCTCCTGCTCTCTCTATACTTTTCTACTCTTCTGTTTTATCTCACCTTTCTGTAGTACTAAAAAAAAAAAAAAAAAAAAAAAAATTTCTTTAACTTCATGTTTTTGGTTCTCTGTATTTAATCTAATTTTAAACCTACTAAATTACTCTGTAAACTTTTGTTCTGACCTATCTAGCTAATGTACTATGTAGCTAATGTACTGTAATCCACTTGACTATTACTATATATTGTATTTTTTACTGACTGCTGATGGTTGGAGCTTTTCTCCCCGGGCCTCTACTGAAAATGGACATGTATCCAGTTAGACTAGTCTGGTCAACAAATGTAAAATAAATAAAAAATAAATAAATAAAAAGGGGAAGAATCTAAGTATGGAATGGATAGACTACAAAAAGCATTTGACAGCATCCCACATTCATGGATAAAGGAGTGCTTACAGATGTATAAGATACACCTCACACTGATCGGTTACATTACAGTTACCATGAAAGAGTGGCAATCTACTTTGCAGCTATGCCATGATAAACAACAAAGTTTTATCCCAGGAATAAAACTTCAAAGGGGATATTCCAGGGTCACTCTATGTCACCACTGCTCTTTTGTCTTGCTCTCAGTTCATTAAGCTGATTAATTAACAGATTAGGCCATGGTTACATTTTGGCACCCAGAAAACAACAAAGTGTAAAGTCTTCTCATCTTCTTTTTGTGGATGATTTGCAACAATATAGTCCATCAGATGAGGAGCTGAAAACACAACTGCAAGTGGTCAAAACTTTCTCAGATGATATAAGAATGTCATTTGGTCTTGATAAATTTGCAAAGGCAACAATTAAAGCAGAAAAGCTGCAGCACCAAGAAAATATCAGTCTGGGACAGGAATGTGATATAAAGGAACTTAAGCAGTAGAGGATCGACAATAAAACATGATCATATGCAAACTAAACTTAGTAAAGGACATTTTAGAAGACTAAAAATAATACTGAAAACAGCCTTGACAGCTAGGCACAAAGTTCAAGCTATAAACCAATTTGCTCTTCCTGTTCTAGCTTACAGTTTTAGGGTGATTAACTGGTCCCAAAAGATAATGGATCAGTTGGACAAAAAAATAAGAAAAATGCTTCACACTTCCATCAAATGGTATGCAAAAATCAGTGTATACCAAGATTAGCCCAAGGTTAGAATAAAACTATTCTTGCACAGAGTGGTTCGTGTCCGTACAGCACAGCAGTGTGCCTTGCATATTCATGAAGGCACACTGCTGTTCTACCCATACGGACACGAACCATGAACGAGTGCAGAGGCATGTCCAAATGGTGCACAGACACTGAACATGCCCCCTGAACTCAGAAAGTGCTGTACAGCACTTTCTGAATTGATCTGGCATAATATTAGAGCTTTAACTCTAATATTATGCCAGTACTTCAGCATCTATGGACATTGAAATGAAATAATGATCATTTCAGTGTCCACGGAAACTGAAATCAACATTGGCATGAAGAAAGCAATGCAAGGGGTGTGTGACAGGTTCTGTGACATACCCCCTGCATTGCCAAAGTGCAGTACGACATCTCCGCAGCCTGCAAAAGCAGGAAATGTGTGCAAATGCACAAATAATGAGGGATAAATCCCTCAAACAGGATAAAACACAATATTGCCACCAAATATAGAAAGTTGATAGAAAACAGGTCATGCATTAGCATGAATTACTGAAGGGTATAAGTCTGAAAGCAAATGTGTGCTAATATTCCCTGACAGCAGTGCATACGGACAAAGGCACAAATAAAGGGGGTAAAAACAATACAATAGGGACACGTCTGACACATTGCCCTCACACACTTAAAAAACTGATAGAAAACAAGATATGTATTAGCAGGAGTCCCTGAAGAATAGAAGCCTGAAACCCAAATTAATGCCATTATTTCACAATTGCAGTCCTCAATGAGTTGTCAGAACACCACAAGACTCACTTATATAACATAATTATACAATAATAATATATACTTTTTTTCTAGGCTAAGGAATGTTTAAGCGTAGCTAAGCGGGTGTGTGCATTATGGCCCTCCACTTACCATAGCATAAACATCCCATAGGAGATAAATGCAAATATACAGGTGAAATTTCCAAGCTGAGATAGTGTAGTGGTTAGAGTCCTGGCTTTACATGCAGGCATTTGTGGTTTGACTACCAAAACAGACAACTTATTTTTCTATGGGAAAGTACTGTTAAAATTATTTTGGTAAACTTAAATTATGTAGCAACAGTTTTTTATCAACCAGGGTATTGCAGCAGCTCCAAACATGAGGTATTGGTCTAGAAAAGATGTGAAACCCCATATAAACACAAGTGCCCTACACAGTATAGTCACACAAGAATATAATGTACGAAGCACATAGGGGGATGTCATGGCAGGTAAACATAAAATTATAATATGTCTGTAATGATGAATCAATTCCACAATCCTGATACTCTATAAAATGAAATCTGAGCAATGTTAAGTAGTGCTCAACTATGCTAAGCTGGTGTAAGAATTGCTTAAATGTAAATGGTAAGCAATAAGTAGCTCAGCTAAGCGGATTTGTGAATTGGGAAGCAGTGCTCAACATCTAACTCTTTAAGTACTGCCAACCTTAGCTAAGCAGGTTTGCGCATAGCTTAGCTTAGCTCAGCATATTCAAAATGGACCAATGATGGCAAAGGGTGGGAATCTGGCTCTATTTAAGCCTTGTAGGTGGGAATACAGCTATAACCAGTTGTAACTCATCTTTGCAAACACTATGGCTGGCCTAGGAGAAGGATCACGGTTTCTGGCACAGCACTGGGGTATTCAGGAGTCCAGGGTCATGGTTGGCCTCCTAGTGAAAGACCATGAGGAGAGACTGCTGCAGGGCCAGTACCAGGGCTCCCAGTATAAAGCAGAGGCCTGAGACCATCTCATACATGATCTCACCAGTGCTACTGGCATCCCTCGAACTGGTGAGCAGGTCCGACACCATTTTTCTCATCTCAAGTGTAGTAAGAGGGAGCTGTTGGACCAGTGGACGCAAGACACATGGGCACAGAATGACCCAGAACTGTGTAAGTATCAGTATCAATTAGTGTTTATCAAAGTCCAGCCTGCGTATGTGATTGCTAGGTATGCATAAAAGTTTCATCTCCTGTACAGCTGCAGATGAGAGGGCTGCAAACATAGATGCCCATGCCAGCAGGTTACTAAGGCTGTGCTGGAAGGCTGGTGAGTACAAATCTAGCTTGCAGTATTTAGGGCAAATAAATAGAAAGGAGTAGTATGTCAATTGCCAGTAGGTTAAAATGTGTACTGTGTTTAATGAATAAATGAGATGTTAGCAGAGTAATAGTGATGTATGGGATATCTGTCAATAAAAGTGTCAGTATCCTTCAATAAAACTAAAAAAAAAACAGACTGTTGTGTTTACTTTGTTATGTGGTGGCATGAATCTAAATATGCACAGGTTCTGCACAGCAACTAAGGCTCTCACAGCATGGATTAATTGAGGCTCATCTGACAAAGATTGTGGAGCTGTAAAACAGGAGATATACGAAATGTCCCATGCACCAAGATCTGATCCCTGAATAGTAATGTGTAAACTAGTATACTGTATCCCCTACAGCAGTGCTTGGTGTTAATCATTGCTTTCCAGATTGTAATATGTCAAAGTCTTAATACACAGTACAAGAGCTATCTGCCATGCATGAATGTCAGAATTACAATGTCAGATTGTCTAACCCATGAGAGTATTAGGCAGAAAACAAGTCAAACAAGAAACAGCAGTTCCTCAGTAGGTCATTGTGATGAAATACAACCTTGTTGTACCTTTTTGCAAAACAGGCATGGCTCAAATCTCAGGAGTGGTAGTAAGCTGTATGCATAATTTCACCCAAGAATATGTGAATATGTGTAGAAACAGTCAGGTTGTGTTAACAGAAATTTCATCCACAGGTGTGCCAGATAAGGAAATGTTTCTATTAGCTGTAAGAAGCCTATACTAATACACTGTGTACAACACTTCCACTGTCCAACCCCAAGGCTGCAAAGGACAGCAAGATAAGTACATACACCAAGCGGTTTCTTCCAATAAATGTCCCTCAAGTGTCACGCTGTCATGGCTAGTGGTCACCGCTGCCAATACCCAGGGTGACAGATAGAAATCCACGCAGAGTATGGCAGTAGCACACACACACACACACACACACACACACACACACACACACACACACCATGAGTGCAGGGCACCCCTGTCACTGTCACAAATGTAACCTTGAATATGTGAATATGTGTAGAAACACTCAGGTAGTGTTAACAGATATTTCCCTCACAGGTCTGCCATGTAAGGAAATGTATGTATTAGCTTTAAGAAGGCTTTAGTAAAACACTGTGTACAAACATTGCACTGCCCAACCCCAGGCCATAGGTAGATGTAAAGTGAGGGCATACCTGGAGAGTAATGAGCAGAGTAATGATCAGTGCAGTTGTGAACAACTGAAGCCTATAAAGTTGTTAATTGACATCTCTGTCTCTCTCCTCCACCATATCTGCACCAGTAATTCATACACATAATCAACGGGTATGTTTTTCTCCAAACCTACTGTTGGGACGTGTCCTATTGTTCTACAAATATTGAATGATTTCATTGTTAATGTTCCCCGTTCAAATACTATCATTGGTGGCCTGTTGCTATCAATGTAACTTGCATGCCATTATGATGCCTACTGTGGTTCTATATATGTATGTGTTCTGTTTGCTATGCAACTGTTTCAAATCTGTTTTATGGGGTCAACTGGAACACCCATGCATGCTGTTATAACTAATCTTGAAATGTGTTGTTCATGACTAACCAACATATTTTGAAAAACCTCAACACCTTAGGACGTCTGGGAAGGCAGTTCCCAGTTGATTCACCTGTCCTGCCTCATCTGGCCATGGCACCGGGCCTCAGCACATTTGGAACCCAACTCAGGACCTCCTCGTCCGCTGGTCCTGCACCACCTTTGGGTGGAACTGGCTCAGGGGATGGGGCCCACCCCCCCAGGAGCAGGCATGGACAAGAAACTGTCACCCGTAACCAGGTCCGGGGTTTGGTGCATAGCACCATCCAAAAGCAATTTGGTGGACAGCTGCACCAGATTGAGGGCTGCCTGGTGCATCTTGAGGGTCAGTCTGCCCCTCCTGTCCAGCCACAAGCACAGCCACCTTTGGGGCCGTAAAAGTGCAGTGGTGACTGCCCATGGGTGGGGATCTCAGTCTCACTGTATCCATTTGAGGGGTCATGGGTGTCTGATTCCCAACCACCCTCCCTGCCCAAGGTGTTTACACCTCATATGTGTCATATACCACCCCTGTCTGCTGTCCTGTCTGTCTTGTTTGTCTTCCTACCCAACTTATCTCCCCAAATATACCTACTATCCTTCCCCGACACCTCACTCTCACCTTAAAAAAAGGGCATCTGTTGCAAAAAAAAATTATGCCCCATACATAGCTGTCCATTTTACATGTGTCCACTGGACACATGTAATCTGGTCCAATTGGCTTGACAACACATTACTGTTGTCCTCACCCCTCTCTCAGAGGTCTGAGTGTCCAAATTCACCTCCAAATTCTGTAGAAGTTCAAATCTGTTGCTGTAGAAGAAATATACAGTTATGGACCTTTCCTACACCTGTACTGCACATCCCTAGCTACCTTTTATACTGTACGTCCTTCTGCATGCCCCTTTTTTCACCACTTTCCTATCAGCCCTTTTTCTTTTCTTTTAAAGAAATTAGCGCGGGGGGAGTGGGAATAAGTGTCAGTAAGTAAAGCTAAAATGGATTAACCATAACTTGGCATTGCTTAGCATCACACAAACCTGCTTACAACTTCCTTAATCACTCAGTATCCATCAGACCTTGTTCTACCCAGAAACAAAGCAGTCAGCCCTAACAAGTCTCAAACCTGGAATGCTGGCCTCTACAATCACAGCAACATTCCACTACACCATCTGAGCTATGAAAATCTATAATGCTTTAACAAACATATCATGCATTCTGGTCATTTAACATTAATGAAAAAAACATCAGTCTCATGACCCTGTACACTATAGTCAGAGCAAGGTACCACAACACCATCTGAGTAGTAGAAATGAAAGCTGCTTTTTCAAACATATCATGCAATAGAGGCATACAACATTAGGGAGAAAGCTCTGTGGAATCATTCATGTGTTGTATATAGACATACACACACAGACACACACACACAGACACACACACACACACATATATATATATATATATATATATATATATATATATATATATATATATATATATGCCTGTTGAAACATATATATGAAAAAGTAGATAGATAATATAGATATACATATATAAATATATAAAGGAAAAAAAAAAAAATATATATATATGTGTGTGTGTGTGTGTGTGTGTGTGTGTGTGTATAACATGCAGTGCAGTCATACCTCAAATCCATCCCGTTCAACCTCTTAATGCAAGAAACTTGTACAAAGGCTGTAAAATGGGGGGGTAATGGGCCACATATAGGGACATATTTCAAATATCTCTGTTAGAAACAAAGACATTTGCTACAGCAATAGGGTGCATTTTAGCAGAAAATTACTGAAGGATATGAGGATGGAAACTGAAATGTTATGTCATTATTTACTGACATAAATCCTTGGATCATCACAGTGATTTACCAGACAAATACAAATAAATTGTGGAATAGAACAAAAGTATGGGGCAAACATCTGGACATTCTGTGAAAATCCTGGCAGTGGAGAGGTATGCTCAGAACCCGTTAGTGCAATGAATCTGGACCAAGCCTGACAAACAGGGGAGGACAAAGGCATGAAAATATGTGAGTAGATAAGCTGAGAAAGTTGATGTAGTAACACTGCATGTCCTAACATATATTGACTGAAATATCCCAAGTCCAGGACTCAATTGCTTCTCATTAGTTAGTCACCTTAATCCCCACATCATCCCACTGATGTGTCAAGAATGCACAACAGTAATGCGGCCTAGACCAAAGATATCGGCCAGACAACTGGACATCCTATGAATGTGTGGACATAACACAACATTAGGGAAACTATACTCGGCTACCAAGCAACATCCAAACTACAATCAGACTGACATAACACTACCCAAATCCAGCTCTGGGGCTGCACACATGCATTTGAAAATATAACAGGCACTACAGGGATGTAACATTAGTGGAAAACAGACACTGGTGTGAAAGTGCATACCCACAACCAGTTGCACTACAGTCACAGCAACATACCAGTAAGCAAACTGAACACTACAGTATAATGACTGTGTGAGCAACAATATAGCATTTGCCACTCACACATTAACCCTACATATACTGCCCCAAGTCACAGTGTAGTGGGAATCTTGAGGTGTTATGGGACATGTCATGGTCTGACCATACAAATATATACAGGTGTTAGGGAACCAGAAACCAGAGCAGCATGCACAGTCAGATAGAAAAGGCCCATGAGACTCACATGCACCCCCTCCCTACACAACCCAAATAACATGTACACACTACACTGCTACACAATCCTGACAGTCTGTTAACAATGGCCAGACATACACAGACTTCTCAAATGTACAGTTTCCCACAGAATATAGGCACAGGACTCATATCTATGGCCACTTCCTTGTTACATGTCTGGGGGTCTTTGAAATCACTGGGATGGTAGCAGGAATGAAGGCAATAAATAATGATACTACAAACCTCTGAACCTCTTAGTGCATGACATCTGGACAAAGCCTGACATAATTGTGGGACAGTGGCCCAAACACAGGGGTATATTAGACATATTGCTGTTATAAATTTAGACAGTTGCTGGTGTTATCGGGTTTGTTGTCACATATCTTTTCTGAGGGATATGAAGTCAGTAACACCAATGGATGTTAGCATTTACTGACTGCATTCCCCAGAGTATCCTACTGATTAGCCAAGGACAACAACTGTCTGGGGAACAGACCAAACATATGAGCCACACATCTGGACAGTGTCTAGTCCTCTGGACAGTGTAGAGATATGACCACAGTCATGTAACAGAATGGAAATCCCCTGACAGCTGCCAAACATGTCACCCAGCAGCTTATGAAGGACAGTAAGACCAACACGACACTCCCCTACATCAGCTCTGAGCAATTATCCATGTATATTCAAATATAGCATGCACTACAGGGATGGAACTCTAGTGAAAAGCAGATAGTGGTGCAAAAATGTCCACCCAAAAACATTTGCACCATAGTCACCGCGACATACCAATACACAAAATGAACCCTAGAGTAGAATAACAGTCTGAACAAACATATCCTGATTGCCAGTCACACACTACACTGACATATACTGGCCAAAATCACAGTGTACTGGGAATTCTGATGTGTTACAGGACATTTAACAGTCTGCCCCTACCAGCATACAGACCTGATAGACTGCCAGTAGCCATAGCAGCATGCACTGTCATATAGGTAAAGGATGTATGGCACTCACAGCTGCTACTCTCCCTACCCAGCCCAACAAACATTTACACACAACACTGCTACACAATATTGGCAGTCTGTTCACAATGGCCAGACATACATAACTGTCATATGTACAGATTTCCACAGAATTTCCAGGGTGTCGAACCATAATCCTGGCCACTGCCACATACCACAGCCAGGAGTCTGCTAGGTCACTGGGATGATACCTGGAGTGTAGTCGGTAATTAATGATATACCATACCTCTGCACCTCATAGTGCAGGTCATCTGGACCAACACATGGCATACTTGGGGGACAGGGAGTCAGAAAGAGGGACATATCACACACAATGAACACAAGCTGAAACAGTAGCTGGTGTTAAATGTGTTGCTGTAGCACAACATCCCTGAAGGATATGATGTCTGGAACACCAACGGATGTCAACAGTTAGTGACTTCAATCTTCACATTACCCTACTGACCCCAAAAAAACAGACATTTTTCGAAGAACAGACCAAACATAACAGGCAAACCTCTGGCCAGTCTGTGGACAACATGCCAGTTGAGAGGTATGTGAGAGGCATATCACTGTCAGATGTCAAGTCACTCAGTAAATGCATGTCCAGATGAACCCTGTCAATCTAGCAGCCCTCTGTATGTATAACAGCACTAATGACATACAATCTGTACCCAATTCCGGAGCTTTGTCCCCCATGTTGTTGGGCTGTCTCCACATGTCCTGTCCTGTGAGGTATTCCGACCTACTGTCTGTGAAGCTGAGGCCATACAGCTATGTAGGTGCCCCCACACCTCTGTAATGTCCCCTGCACAGGCAAGGAAAAGGGACAAGGCCCACATGAAGGACATCCCATATGTTGGAACTAGCAGCAGTGTCCAGGTCCACACCACAATGCTATGTGTGGGCACCTACATAGCTGTATGGCCTCAGCAATACCTGACAGGACAACATCAACCCCCTCAAGATAGGCTGAACACCTGTGGTGGGAAAACAGTGTTAAAAGTACTATTTTCATATTAAAATATGTGGTAAGTTATTTTTGTCACCCAGGCAGTGTAGCTGGTGTAAAATAGAAGTGTGAGTGCATATGACATGTGAAACGACCCATGTATACATGTGTCCCATACAGTATAGTTACACCCCTTGCTACTGTAATGAAAGCACATTTTATATTTTATAAGAAAAAAAAAAAAAAATATATATATATATATATATATATATATATATATATATAATATAATATAATATGATGTAATAATATTATGATATAATATTATAATATCATATTATAATATAATAATAATAATATAATATATATATATAGAAATAAACAAAACATGCTGGAGGGATAGGTTCCTGACCCAGAGACTCCCCAGATTCTGGAATAGATTGCCCATACATGTCAAGCAGAGTGCCTCTTTGGCCCTCTTCAAAAGCAACCTTGACGATTGGATGGGAGAAAGGAAATTCACCCCGAGGATCACATCAGTCACCCTACTAGACAGGGGTCCAGGGAAGTAAATAGTGTGGGAAGAAATAGCCAGGGAATTGTTATGGCTAGGCTTGTATAGGCCCTAGGGCTGATAACCTAGTACCAACCTATGAACCTATATAAAAGATATTTTATAAGAATGAACTGTGAGCAATGGCTAGCAATGCTCAACTATGGTTAGCAGGTTTAAGCATTGCTCAAACATGAATTCTAAGCAGCAGGTAGCTCAGCTAAGTGGATTTGCTCACTGGTAAACATCGCTAAGTGAAACCAACACAGATTAAGCATCTGTATGTTTAACCGTGTGTTGGCATTGCTTAGCTTCGTGAAAATCCAAGCAAACCTGCTTACAACTGCTTAAAACTGCTTTAATCTCTTTGTTTCCATCAGCCACTTTTCTGCCTAGCAACAAAATAACCAGCGCTGCCAAGTCTCGAATCCAGTGCCCTGTACACCATAGTCAGAGAAATGTACCACTACACCATTTGGGTTGTAAAGGCTGCTAATGCTTTTTCAAACATATCATGCAGTAGAGTCATTCAACAGTAGGTAAAGGATTCCATAGAATCAGTCAGGTTTTGCATTTATACATCTACACATGTATGTATGTATGTATGGAGATGCATATATATGGAAAAATATATACATAATATAAATAGAGTTATACATATGAAATATATACATATATATATATATATATATATATATATATATATATATATATATATATGTGGGTGTACTTTCCTACACTGAAAATTCACTTTTTTGAAATGGGAAAGTACATCCCCACTTAAGCGAAAGTGCACTTTAATGAAAGTGCAGTTTCGCTTAAGCTCACTAGACCGAACCCACCACACCACAATGGAGGACACTTAAAAACAGGCAATGTCCCCCACTGTGGTGTGATAGTCATGGACCTTAGGGTTAGGGCACGGGTCAAGATAAGGGGATAGCCCTACTAACTATCCCCTTACCCTAACCCATGGCCTAACCCTAAGGTCCATGACTATCGCACCACAGTGGAAGACATAGCCAGATTTGGAATGTCTTCCACTGTGGTGCGATAGTCACGGACCTTAGGGTTAGGGCATGGGTTAGGGTAAGGGAATAGTTAGTAGGGCTATCCCCTTATCTTGACCCGTGCCCTAACCCTAAGGTTTATGACTGCTAGCCCCTTCGGTCTAGCGGGGTCGTATATATGCTCATAACATGTAGTGGAATTATACCTCAGAACCATACCTCTCAACCTCTTAGTGCAAGAAATCTGGCCAAAGGCTGTCCAAACGGGGGGACAATGGGTCCAAACTATGGATATATTTTAAATATTGCTCTTATAAATGTAAAATGTTGCCAGAGTGACAGGGTTTGTTTTAGCATACATGTTCTGAAGGATGTGAGTTCTGAAACTGAAATGTATGTCATCATTTACTGTCATAAATCCTCAGATCACCACAATGATTTACCGGGGATATAAAAATAATGAATCTGTGGAACAGACCAGAAATATGAGCAATAAACCTGGATATACTGCAACAATTCGTACAGTTTAGAGATAGGATCAGAACCCCTTAGTGCAACGAATCTGGACCAAGCCTGACAAAGTGGGGGGAGAAAGCCATGAAAATAGAGACATATCTGAAATACTGGAGTAGATAAACTGACACAGTTGCTGCAGTAAACACCCTCCTGTCTGTCCTAACATATATTGACTGAAATAGCACACGTCCAACACTCAGTTACTTCTCACTAGTTTTGACTGAAATCCTTACATCATCCCACTGATGTGTCAGAAATACACAACACTTATGGAGGGCAGGCAACAGTGCATCCTACAAATATCTGGACATAACATCACATTAGGGAAACTACACTCAGCTGCTAAGCATGTCACCAAGCACCGTCCAAACTACAGTCAGACTGACACAACACTAACCCAAATCCACTATGGGGAATTACGCATGTATTGGCAAATATATCAAGCACTACAGGGATATAACAGCACTGAAAAATAGACACCAGTGTGAAAGTGCATACCCACAACCAATTCCACCATAGTCACAGTAACATACCGGTAAGCCAAATGAACAGTACAGTATAAGGACTGTGTGAACAAAAACATCTCAACATTTGCCACTCACACACTACCCCTACATATACTGGCCCAATACACAGAGTAGTATAATGCCTGACCATGGCATGGGACATGTCTCAGTCTGCCCCTACAAACATATACAGCCAATAGACCACCAGAACCAGGAGCAGCATGTTTAAGCAGATAGAAAAGGAGCCATAACATGTACATCCACCCCCCTGCCTACACAGGCCAAATAACATTGACACATTATACTGCTACACAATCCTGACAGTCTGTCAACAGTCGCCAGAAATACACAGACCTCTCAATTGTTCATAGTCCCACTGAATGTTCAGGCTTTGACCTCATATATAAGGCCTCTTACACATAACATGTCTGGCAGTCTGATACATCACTGGGATGGTATCAGGAATGAGGGCACTAAATAATGATATACCCTACCTATCACTCTCTTACTTCATGACATCTGGACAAAGCCTGACATACTTGGAGGACAGAGGCCCAAAAACCGGGGGCATATGTGAAATATTTCTGTTATAAACTGAGACAGTTGCTGGTGTAACAGGGTTTGTTGTAACATATCTTTTCTGAGGGATGTGAAGTCAGAAACACAAATGGATGGTACTAGTTACTGACTGCAATCCCCACAGTATGCTACTGATTTTCCAAAAACAAAAAATGTCTGAGGAACACATCAAACATGAAAGTCCAAAATCTGGCCATTCTGCAGATAGCACTACAGTTGAGAACTATGTCAACCACATAACTGTCAGACTTAAAATCAAGTAGAAAAGCCTGTTAAACTAGCATTAATTCAACTGTATAACAGCAATACTTACATTCTGTCCTTATGTCTGGAACATTCTTCCCCAGTTTGTTGGGCTGTCTCCACAGTTTTCATTGTAAGAGGTATTTCTAACCACCCTCTTTGATGCTGTTGTTCACACAACTCCATGAAGTCCCCCTCATAGGCAAGGAAAAGGGGCAACACCCACATGAAGTAATCAATTATAGGAGTGTATTACCATGCCATTGGCTATAGGAATAACACCACTGCTGTTCTGCATTCAATTAGCAAGTGGGGGACACCAATTGGTGCACATGCCATCAGCTGCTCATAAGCACTACCTGCAAAAGGCAAGCTGTTGCCTATGCAAAACAGATGCATACCCTACATCTTGGAGAGAGAGAGAGAGAGAGAGAGAGAGATAGAGCAAGAAATAAGCTACACATAGTGGAATACAACCAGCCATACTTGGAAAAAAAGGTATGTCAAACAAGTAAGCATGTAATAGAATGCAGTAGGGGATATGTAATAATGGGAAATAGGAAGTACAACAAGACTTGCTGTACTGCTATATTGTTGATCAGAACCAATGGCAATAGCAACTGGGTCTGCCTACAGTGACATAGATCACAGCTCAGGCCCCTGAGTCACCCCAGGAAAGAATGACTCACATATGACTACTACTGGAGTATGTGTTGAACAATACTGACTCTGTGACACTGCTAGGCCAGCTACTGGATATCGTAGATATACATATGTTAATTGTGAATACAGCTATGATATACATGTCTGTCACAGAAATGTGAGAGACCTATACAGGGTATTTGCATAGTGAAATACTGTTGCAGATGTGTGTGTATGATATACTGAGCTCATACCATTCAACTGTCCAGTGTTATGCACACTGACCATATGTGTGCCTCATATTTGTAGTCATTTACTCATAGAGTTGTGTTATGTCTGGCAAATCATTGGAAACCTGTGAAGACTGACATTACAACATCTCCTTCTCTTTCTTTTGGCTGTTCCAGTTAGGGGTTGCCACAGCTGATCATCTGTCTCCATTTCCTCCTGTCCTCTGCATCTTGCTCTGTCACTCCAACCACCTGCATGTCGTCTATCACCACATCCATACACCTTATCATAGGCCTTCTTCTTTTCCTCTTACCTGGCAGCTTCATACTTACTAGCCTTTTCCCAATGTACTCAGCATCCCTCCTCAGCACATGTCCAAACCAACATAATCTCCAAACCAACATTATCCCGCTACTCTCTGGCTTGGTCTCCAAACCATCCAACCTCTGCAGACCTTCTAACATACATATCCCTAATCCTGTCCACCCTCATCACACCCAGTACAAATCTTAACATCTTTAACTCTGCCACGTCCAGCTCTGACTTCTGCCTTCCACGTCCAGCTCTGACTCCTGCCTTTTTGTCAGTGCCACTGTCTCCAACCCATATAACATAGCTGGTCTCATTACCATCTTGTAGACCTTCCCTCTCACTCTTAATGGTAATTGTCTGTCACAAATCACTCCTGACACTCTTCTCCACCCTCCCCATCCTGCCTGTACTCTCTTCTTCACCTCAATCCCACACGCATCATTACTCTGAACTGTTGATCCCAAGTATTTAAACTCACCCACCTTTGCAAACTCTACTCCCAACATTCTCACCATTCCTCTATCCTCCCTCCCATTCACACACATATATTCTGTCTTAGTCCTGCTGACCATCATTCCTCCCCTCTCTAGAGCATATCATCGCCTCTCTAGGGTCTCCTTAACCTGTTCCCTACTCTCACTACAGATCACAATGTCATCTGCAAACATCACAGTTAACAGGGACTCCTGTCTGATCTTGTCTACCAACCTCTCCATCACCACTGGAAATAAGAAAGGGCTCAGAGCTGAACCCAGATGTAATCCCACCTCCACCATAAACGCACCTGTCACTCCCACTGCAGAACTCACCGCTGTTACACTACCCTTGTACATATCCTGTAGCACCCTTACAGATTCCTCCACCACTCCTGAGTTCCTCATACAATACCACAATTCCTCTCTACACACCCTGTCATATGCTTTCTCGAAGTCCACAAAGACACAACGCAACTCCTTCTGACCTTCTCTATACTTCTCCATCAACACCTTCAGAACAAACATTGCATCTGTAGTGCTCTTTCCTGGCATGAAATCATACTGCTGATCACTAATCATCACCTTCCTTCTTAACCTAGCTTCCACTACTCTTTCCAATAACTTCATGCTGTGACTGAACAGTGTTATCCCTTTGTAATTACTACAGCTCCACACGTCACCCTTATTCTTATAATTGGTAATCAAACACTTTTTCTCCACTACTCACACATCCTGTCACTTTCCAAGATTACATTAAACAATTGGGTTAAAAAGACCACTGCTATTTCTCCTAAACACCTCCATGCTTCTACAGGTATGGCATCTGGACCAACAGCCTTTCCATTCTTAATCTTCTTCATAGCTATCCTTACTTCCTCCTTGCTAATCTGTTGCACTTCCTGATTCACCATACCCACATCATCCAACCTACTCTTTCTCTCTCTCCAGTTATCTTCATTCAACAGCCCTCAAAGTACTCTTTCCACCTGCTCAGCACACTCTCTTCGCTTGTGAGTACGTTTCCCTCATTATCCTTTATCACTCTTATCTGCTGCACATCCTTCCTAGATCAGTCCCTCTGTCTAACCAATTGGTACAGGACCTATTTTCCATCCTTAGTGTCCAACCTTTCATACAACCCTTCATACACATCATCCTTAGCCTTTGCCACCTCTCTTTGCCATGCACCCCATCTCCTTATACTCCTGTTTATTTTCTTCATCTCTCTGACAATCCCACTTCTTCTTCACCAACTTCTTTCTCTGTTTACTCCCCTGTACTTCCTCATTCCAACACCAGGTCCCCTTGTCCTCCTTCCTCTTTTCAGATGTCACACCAAGCAAATTTCTAGTCATCTCCCTTACTAGCTGCGCTGTAGTTACCCAGATATTTGGAAATTATTCACTGCCACCCACTGCCTGTCTTAACTCTTCCCTAAACTCAATGTTACAATCACCCTTTTTCAGTTTCCACCATTTGATCCTGGGTGCTGCCCTCACACTCCTCCTCCTCCTCTTGATCAACAACGTCATCCCACAGACCAACACTCCATGCTGCCTAACTACACTTTCCCCTGTCACAAATTTACAGTCTCTAATCTCCTTCAAACAGGCCCTCCTGCATAAGAGATAATCCACCTGTGTGCATCTCCTTCCACTCTTGTATGTCACCCTATGCTCCTCTGTCTTGTTAAATTATGTATTTACCACAGCCATGTCCATCCTTTTTGCAAACTTCACCACTATCTCACCTTCTGTATTCCTTTGCTTAACAACATATCTATCCATCACTTCTGCATCTCCTCTGTTCCCTTCACCAAAATGGCCATTGAAAGCTGCTCCAATCACCACTCTCTCACCCTTGGGTACAGTTGTCACCACTTCACTCAACTCAGTCAAAGATTTTTCTGTTTCATCCATTGCACATGCAACTAGTGAAGCATATGCACTAACAACAATCATCATTACACCATCAATGTCCAGCTTCATTAACATCACTCTATCTGACACTCTTTTCATGTCCAAAAACACCCTTGCCATACTGTTCCTTCAGGATAACCCCTACACCATTTCTCCTCCCATCCACATCATGATAGAACTATTTGGACCTGATACAGCTAGCCTTACACAGCTTCCATCTGGTCTCTTGCACACACAATAAATCAACCTTCCTTCTGTCCATCATATCAGCTAGCTCTGTCCCCATACCAGTCATACTGCCAACATTAAAAGTTCCTACCCTCATTAACACACTCCTAGTCTTTTTCCTCTCTTCCTGCCATATGAGCATCTGACATTTCCTGGTATCCCACATAGCTGTCAGCTGTGTGCTGCTATCCCAGTAGGCCACCCCATTCCCTTCCATGCATGCAGCATTACCATATATATGCTAGCAAAACATACTAATCCATTAATTTATTGTTAAGAAGACTGACTTACCTTGTGTTTGTGGCAATTATGAGGACAGTACTTGAGGACTGCCTATGTTGGATGCACACAGTACACTGCCTATACATGGTAAGTTGCAGGTAATGAGATGTGTGTGTCATCCATTTTACTGTGTGTGCGAGTCAGAGAGAGGTGTCAGTCCCTGGGGTCCCTACAGAGTCAGTGTGTGTGCTATGCTTTGCCTCTTTGCCAAGGCCTGAGCATACTGGGCACACCTATGTTTGCCTACAGGAGCAGACTCAGGGGCCTCCTCCTCTGAGTCCCTTTGTGCCTGTGGGAACCTTGGCAGTGGTGGTGGGCTGTGTGGCCATTCGCCGTGCTGTTCCTGCTGCAGCTGTTTTCGCAGGATCATATTGTGTAGCATGGCACATACCATGAACATGTGTGCACATGTGGCTGGAGAGTACTTCAAGGCTCCACCAGATATGTCAAGGCAGCAGAACTGTGACTTGAACATCCCAAACACACACTCTTTAATGATCCTGATTTGTGCATGTGCCCCATTATGGCGTTCTTGTGTGGGTGTGTGTGTGCATTTCTGATGGGTGTCATCATCCATGGCTCGAGTGCATAGCCAGCATCTCCCATCAGATGGCCATACAGAATGCCCCCACTGGCAAATGCCTGGTACAGCTGTGACAAATGCCAGATGTGGGAGTCATGATAGCTTCCAGGGCTGCCAGCACACACATTCACGATAATGCCGTGGGCAACCTTGTGGTTTATGTAGACCCTACCCTGTTCATCAGGTGGTACTTTGATGTGGATGTGTGTGCAGTCTATGGCAACCAGTACCTCCAAGTATTCTGCTACATGGTGGAAGAGATGCATATTGCTGGTCCTATCCTCACGGATGGTGGGGAAGTAAATTTGCTCACCAGCATGTAGTAGCGTAGTATCCAGGAACTGGTGCAGTACCCTGGATGCAGATGCCTGTGAGACCCCATGATGTCCCCAGTAGGACTTTGGAAAGTACCTGTAGCTAGTATTCTTAAGGCTGCACATATCTTGGTATCCACTGGGATGGGTTCCCCTCTGTTGGCTCTAGGTCTGAGTTGAGGCTGGCATAGCTCAGTGATTTACTGAAGTATGTCTCTGTCCACTCTGTAGCACTCTACTATCTCCAGATCATGTAGTCCCTAGTAAGTTAACCTGGGTCTGAACACTCTTCTCCTCCTCCTTGGTCTGTGGCGGTTGTCAGTATTATCCTCTTCTCTGCCCTCAGCCTGTGGCACATACTGATGGATCAAAGCAATGGCAGCCCCTAACATTTTCCAGTTAAAATTCCACTGCATGTGTACAACAATGGTGCAGAGTTTGTGGGAAAAACCAGACTGCAAGGTGTTTCCATATTTTTTACTGTTGTGCTGCAGATGCTGCCTGCATGATTGGCTGACTATGATGCATTCCACCTGCTAGCTGTGTAATTTGTTCTTGATTACCTTTATTCTGCTATTTTCCTTTTTTTCCTTTTTCCCTTCCCATTTCCTCCCCTTTTAAGCCCCAAGGCACGCCATGCAAACCCGCTGCCCAAATGTAAACAGTCCTGCTATTTCCGGGGTTTTTTTTGTTGTTGTTTTAGACCCAGTGCATGCCACACAAACCCATTTAGCTAATGTAAACATGAAGAAATGCCCCTCCCTTGGATGTAAACACACTCCTCATTTCATGGAATAAGTTGATACAGCCTCAGACACACCCCCTTGCTTAGCTAAGCTTATCTCTGCACCATAGGGCTCCAATGTACTTACAACATGCCTGACACACCCCCTTTTCATGTCTGTTACTCTTCCTAGTTACACGATCGTGCTATAGCACCTACATGGTTAGGTGCAGTTTGGCACTTAGAAGATTTTTGTGATTCAGTAAATTTCCCCTCATTTGCATACCCCACTGCCTTAGTCCATACTTACTGCACTAACATAAAACCTTTTCCATTGACAACCACTGCTTCCTGGTATTGTTTTGATTCTGCAAGCCACAGACTATAATGACAAAAATTCAGATTTCCCTTAAAATTGAGTTTTCACATTTGTATTTTTTCGGCACGGCCCGTTTGCGCGCAGCTGCCCTATGCTTAAACGGCCGAGATCAGTCAAAAAAAATAAATTTGATTTTTATAAAAATTAAGCAGTTTTCTATGCCAATGGCCATATATTTGGCCATTGGCATGCCTAAAGATTATAATACATGCTTTTTGGGAGCTGTCATGCCTTCATTGTGTTATTTGCAGAAATGTATTTGGTTAGTAACTGAATACATTCCTGCAACTAACACTGTTCTTGCACGGATACCTGTCTGCTTGCTGAATCTCGAATTCACCTCATTTGCATGGTTTTCACCACCAAATTATGTAATTAGCATTCAAGAATAGTGTATTCAGGCTCGTGCACATCAAAACACTACTTTACTGGATCATTCGGTGGCCATATTCTGTGCAGGAGCAGCTACACTTTTCCTGCATGGAAAATAAAGGTTATTGAATCCCAGGGTATACTTTCCTCATTCTGAATAGTTATGGGCCTGCTCAAAATTGATTATATGTATTGATCTGCCATTGTAGGACTGCATACATATCTGCTGACCTCACAAGATCTAAATATAATGAAAGTTTTAAAACATGAGGAGAACAAGTCTAAGATGACTCCCCTGCTTAGTTTAGCAGAAGCATATCAGAGTCAAGTGGGAATGCTCTAACCATAAGTATATGAAATTCAGGCAGCAACTGAATGTGCCAAAAACAAAAGAAAGAATATAAGGTGAAGGATCAGATGAGAAGGCAAGAAATGTGGAAAATGCATAAATATAGTTGCAAGTACAGAAAATGACTGAAACAAGCTCACAATGATCAGGATTTGACACAGGAATGATTAACGAGAGGTGAATTAAGCCAAAAAATGAAAGGTAAATGTTGTTGGCTCAGGATAGTGGACTACATACACACTGGTTTACAGATAAATGCAGGTTCCGTACAACAGAATTGGAAACAGTTGCACATCTTGTTGCTGGGTGTGATACACTAATGGCAGAGTGCTGTATACTGAAAAGCATAGTAATGTGGCAAGACTGTTGCATTGTGGGTTGTGCAAACATTATAGTATTAAAGTAGATGATAAGCACTGGAAACATGAGTCAAAAAACATTACAGAGAATGATAAAGTTTATATCACATGAGATCACTCACTACCAACAGTTTAAAAAATAGATGCGAGAAAACCAGATATAGTAGTTCATGAAAAGATGACAAAAGTAGCATTGATAATTGAAATATTGCTACACCCAGTGATTACAGTGTCTTATGTACAGAGAGACACAAAATCATAAAATACCAGGATTTGCAGGCAGAAACAAAGGCAATATGGAAGAAAGATGCCCAGACAGTTCCAATAGTAGTCGGAGCAATGGGTCTTATAAAAAAAAGAATTTACAGTCGTATGTAGATGTACTACCACTACATCTAATGCCATATGAAGTACAGGAGGATTCAGATCTGGGCACATTGCAGGTGCTGTGAAGAGCACTTTTGGCCAACATCACAGACTGAAACAATACTTATTTCATAAACTTTAATCATACTTTGACTTAGGAATGGGGTCCATTCCCATCATGGTACTAGAAACTCAAAACATTTGGAGAAATTAAACCAAGATAAACTATTCATAGGAGCAGTTTCTGCATAAGGAATCAGGATGGTATTCTTAGTGTTATGTCTCTAGAACTATATTTTTTCAACATATGCATTGATATTAACTGTATATCTAATTATACTGTGAATACTGTACCTTTTGCAATAACCTAACTGTAGTGCAGATATCACAACCTTAATATATTTTATGCCCAGCCATGAGCATTTCAAGTGGATATCCTACTTAAATCCAACTTTGTCTATGAAAAACAGAAGTAAATTGTCACAAAGCTGTCCTGTATAAAAGCTGCTGTGATTTTGTTTCTAGAAGAAAACTAAAGTAGATTTTACCTTTTTATTAGAATAATATTCTGAAATAAAAATATTTCTGAAGTTCAAATATCTCAGAATGTAAAGAACCCTTTCCCATTCTTAACTGTAGTTATTTATTGGGACCACTTTGCCCCACTAGCAGCCCAGCTTACTACGCACATTTGCCCGGTCTCTGTCATTTCACTACTCATTTTAGCACTGTGCCTTACATGAAGAGTGGTGACTCAATAAATAATCATTGAGATTAGGTACAGCCTTCACAACTCTAATCTCTAAATATACTATTTCAGATGTTGCACCAAAGTCATACAAAAAGGTAGATGCAGTTATTCTGTTTTCACTGAGTGATACAACCTTGGAGGAAATATATTTTTGTAGTGTGGAAGTAGCACCTTCATGAGAGCAGAGGGGGTTAAGGGAGTGCACACCTTGCAAAATTACTCTGTATCTTGTTTTCATGGTTCAGCATAATCAGATGTGGAGGTGGGACTGTGTGGTCAGGAATGTAGGCTGCAGTAAACTCTTGGTCTGTAATAACAAGCATAGTTTATTTATTTATATTCTTCTGACAACAATATCTGACTGAGTAAGATCTTGTTTTTATCCAAGGCCGGGAAAGAAAAGCTCCTCAAAACAAAAACTAAGATACAGTGAAAAAATGAAAGATAATCTCAACATTATGTGGTTCAAAAGTAAAGCTGCTGTGCAAAAATATAGCATAGTGTACCTAAAACATAGTGCATAATAAAATATGGAAGTAATGAAAATACCCAGCCTGGATATATAACCTACACTATACCAACACTGAAACAGTGAAAAAGCAAACATGAAAGGATACACTGCACAGTACGCAGTATGCTGTTGCATGGGAAGTGGCCCGGAGCAGGCATGTTGCAATTCATAGTATCCCTTAGGGTTACTAAACAGTGAGGAAGACAGAGTAGAAAGAGGGATATGCAAATTATCACATACTGACACAGAAATGAAGGCATGCAGACTTTGGGGTGCATACTGAGATGCAAATGAGAGCATCTAAAAGTAGGCTGAAGTTCAGAAATGTAAGGAGGCAGGTGCACAGCAAGTTGTGTACCACTTTAAGAGTAAAAGGCATGCAGGATTTTTCAGAGTTGCAACATGTAAAAATACTCAAAGCAGCAGTACTGTTCATACAATAAAATCTAATTACTCAGATCACGCCTGGCTGCAAAAAATGGCAACAGACAGCACAAATGAAAACAGTACCAGATGCATGTCACCTATTACTAGTTAACTGACCAGCAGTTAGGTTTTCAAGTAGATAAAAATATTATTGGCTGACAAGCATTGCTCATAGACAGGATCTGCAAAAATGCATGGAATTCCTATGTCAGCGGACACTAAGATATATGCGACATTTACTACCAGCTACTGGGATCTTTCAGAAACAGAGGACATGTTGGGCATATCACAGGCATCAGTCAGCAGAACACTCAATACATTCCTTTCTTCCTTCCTTCCTTTATTTATTTATTTATGTATTTATTTATTTATTTATCATCCTTTGTAGATCTGGTGCCCCACTAGGTTAGTGGCCTCTTTTCAGGGGAAACTCAGGGTGGAATTTATACTACTAGGAGACATTTGGCCAGGGCATTGGTGAACTTGCCCTACTCTTTGGAGCTGCTAGAAGGTGTCAGGGGGCTCCAACAGCAGCAAGGAAGCAGCTGTACGGAAGACAAGTGAAAACCCATAGAGATCATGGAAAACTGGAAAATGAGAATTGGTAGAAAAAGTGTTTCTGTGATGGATGTTAAAATGAGCAGCATTTAGCTGTCTCCAGTGAAAAGGAAGTAAGTGAGTCTGTTGAAGTGGTGCAGATAGAACTGGTGTCAGGAGGGCTTGTAGATGATGTTCTGTTAAAAATAACCAAGCAGGATAATCCAGGTGACACTTCTGCTGTTTCATGGGGTGAGATGGCAGATACCATTTTTGAAAGTGATGATGATGGTAACGTAGAAAAGGAACCAAGTGATGTGGCAGCAGGGAATTTAGCAGTTAAAACTTATGCAACAATGACAGAAATTAAAAGAGGAAAGCAGCAACAAACTGAGAAGGTATCTGGTTTTGTGTCAACAGATACTACAGTAACTAAAACATATGCAGCAGTGACAGCAGGCATAAAAAGAGAGCAGCAACAATCTGTAAGTAAACCTATTTTTAAAAAGAATAGAAGACCAACTGTGAGGAAAAAGAACAAAAAAATTACATTGTAGTAGACAAATATTATATATAGGACAATTTCGTAACTGTTCTGGGTTTAAAATCTCAAGAAATTTGGTCTTTTGTACATATTGGGATAGAGAATTTTTGTGACAACATTTGAAACTGATGGACTGATGATGAAATGTCTGGAACTGTGTAACAAAAAGAATATTTATTGGTGGAACAATTATTTGTTTTCTGATAGTAATTTAAATGTTAAAAATGTTACTTGGCAGTGTAGAGCTGATGAACTAGGAGACGAAGATGTTAAAAAAATGCATGCAAGGTCTATGTGAAAATGTTGATAATATTGTGAAAGTTAGAGATGAGAGAAACTTAAGGAATGGAGGGTGGAGGCTGGAAGCTAATTTTAAATGTAAAAAAAAAAAAAACATGGTGAAACAGTTGCCCAAGTGTAATTTGTGTGGCCGGTCATAGAGGGACATTAAGTTATGCTGGCCAGCCTAAATCATGTTTCTTTTGTGGAGACTTTTCTCTTTTAATTAATGATTGTGACAAAATACAATGTAACCAGTGTGGGGAGAAAGGACATACAGTAAGAAGGTGTGTGCCTGAATGCAGGTTGTGTAAAAAAAGGTGGCACTTTTGGATGGATTATCAAGAACAAACAGTAAATAATGAAAAAGAGGGGAAAGGAAAGAAAACATACATGAGAAAGGGCAACAACGTGCTTGGGGAGAAGGTGAACCAGATAAGAAGAAACTATAGAAAAAGAAAATAATATGGAGGGGGAAAATGAGGAGAGAAAGTGTTTGCAGGAAGAGAGGCCAGGAGAAAAAGAACTGATACTAATATTTTTGAAGTTCTAGCAAATGAAAAATCTGATTCAGAGGATTAAGGATTATTTGTACTCAAACCCAGAAAAAATATTCAATTGTCAAAAGAATAAAAATAAAAAAATTTAAATATTTCCCCTAAACTTAAAAAGAAGGAAAAGTATTTATTTATTTTATTTATTTTACATTTGTTGACCGGGCTAGTCTAATTGGATATATGTCCATTTTCAGTAGAGGCCCGGGGAGAAAAGCTCCAAGACATATGCAAAAATACAATGTAAAAAGAAGTACAGTAAAGTTACATACAAACTGAAATTTAGAAAGTAGTAGCAGTTAGGAAATAAAACAAAAAAGAAAAACTTTTTTTTTTTTTTTTTTTTGGAGTTCTTTCAGTAAATATGAACAATATTATTAACACTGTAAGAAGGGTGGGAATACTGGAATGGAGTGCTAAATGTGATATGGATGTTATTATGTTAGAGGATGTTAGGTTCCTAACAAGTGAAGAAAGACTGCAAACAGAAAACTTGTAGGGTGGAAATATAATATGGAACTTAGGAAGTGAAATTTTTTTTTTCTGGGATGGCTGTGTTGAGTAAAAAAAACAATGACAGTACTAGCTGTAACACTAGTAAGGATGGGAAGGTTAACTGTTGTGGATAAGAGGTGGAATGAACATGTTTATAGAATTATGGCATTATATACATATATATCTAGCAAGGAAAGAGAGAATCTGTTTCATCGAATATTAGGCTATGTGGTGGTTCACATGAAAATTATAATTGCGGGGGACTTTTATTGTGATTTAAGAGGAAAATGTAAAAAGAAATAAAAATATGTAAAAAAAGTACTAAGGATAAAATTTGGGGAAAATTGTGTAATTATGATGCAATGGAAGGGTTTGATAAAAGAAATGAAAAAAATATGTCTTCTGTGGATGACGTATAGATTAGCACTCTGGAAAAAGGTTTATCTGGTGAAATATGTAATAATGGGAAAATACCATTCATGCACATGTTTTTATGATCCCAGAAAAATATGAAAAGGAAATGGTACAAATTGGTGTTTGCATTTATATGGGGTTCAAGATTAAACCCAGTGAAAACAGGTATGCTATATATGAGTGAAGATGAAGGGGGACTGGGATTACTAAATCCAGTTGTTTACTCTGCTTCTTTAAACTTGTATAGAACATTAAAGTGGATAAAGGAAGAGAGTGAGAATGTTTAAATACAAGTATAAAAAGTTCTGGAAGATGATGAGAATAAGAAAAATAGAAAAAGAATATTTAAATGAAGAAATTAAAAAATATCAAGAAAAATACTAAATCATATTAAAAATTGATGATATAGAGAAAGATAGAATGGCGTGGTATAATAATGTGATGTAACAATGTTATTATGCAAATCCATGGGAAAATTTACCAGAAGACATGATTAAATCCATTAAAGTAAGGAAAAGTGGTGTACCAAGATATAGAGTATCAGGGTTTTCTATGGAAACTGGTAATATATATGTTATCATTACAGAGGAATATGTCATATAAAAAGAAAGTTGAAAGAGTGTGTTTATTTTGTGGGTAGGAAAAGACAACAGAGCATTGTTCTGAAATGTAAAACAGTGGTGAAACTCTGGTAAAGGTCGTGTGAAGAAAAGTTTTTGAGGATATCAATGACATAAACAATACAGATATGGATATGATTATGTATGGATATTATAAGAAAAAGAAGAAAGGATATTAGGGAAGGGTAGATAAGAATTTATTTTTTGTAAAATGGGTTATCTGGAATGAAAGATTCAATTAAATTTTGTTTAATGGGAAATGGATTTTGGCAAATATATTCTGAAAAATTAGATTATGGTTGTGGAATAAGGAGTGGGAGTCAATTTATGGAAGAATAACAATCAGGATATTATAAGAAAAATGACAAATAGTAAAAAAATAGAAATGTGTACATATGTGCCTGTAAAGTTGTACATTTTGTAAATATGTAAATATATAAGTAATGTTTTTATGTTGTGTTAAATAAAGGACCCCTATTCTTTTTGATAAGTGGGATCTTTTACATCCACCTAAGCTACCACCAACTCAAGTAGCTGAGCCTCAGTTTAATGTCTCATCTGTAGATGATACACTCAGGAGTGCAGCCCCACTCCCACCCCCTTATGGTGCATTACAGTGTCAGCTACCAATCCACCTGGTGTGGAAATAGAACTCAGAGCCTTCTGCACCAAAGACAGGTGTTCTACCTGTTGTACCACTGGCACTGCTTCCTTTGTATGCAATTTCCAGATGTGCATGAAGATATCTATTCCCAAAATACAAGGGAAAATAGCCACTACCATGTATAAATTATATGACATCACCTGCCTCCCAAAAGTGCAGAAAGTCATAGAATGTATGTATGTGACAATAAAGGCCCACACAGAGTACTATGGATTGCGTTATATCAGTAAGGAGGGGTAGAATTCTATCAATTGCCAAGTGATAACAATTGTGTCTGAAAAGCACTATGGGAGTGCTCATTTCCCACAACTGCTATACAAGTCACTATATTCCTGCTTCCTGCATAGTAAAATTCCACAGGACCACCTAGCTGATGAGTACAGCACCATGCAAATCTGGCTTATACAGAGACAAAGACACCATGTACAAGTGTCTCATAACCCCATATGTTTCCACTGTGTTTCAGGTGAAATCAGATAAGCACTGGAGCCCTGGCTAATGACACTCATACAGAGCTCACAAAGCAAGGCTGAACCGCAGTATAACACTGCCCAGTGCAACTCAGAAACATTATAGTACAGTGTTTGGCCTCCTGAAAGCCCACTTGCACTACCCAAATAACCATGGGGGCATTACAGTACACCATGCTACATCTGGAAGATGTTGGTAGAATGCGGCATGCTATATAGTATGAGTACTGGGAAGCATACAAACAATCCATTCATCCTTTCATCCTAGAAATCTCCGGACCCCCTACTGTACCTTCCGTCATAACTGGTGCACTAACCAAATCCCGCAATGGCAGTGAGACTAAGAAACAGCAAGCAGAATCTGCAGCACACATCCCCAGATAGCATCAGATACAGTACATGGCAATGCCGATGAAGTGGTGACATCTAGTCCAGTGCTGTAGGACCATGATGAGCACATATTAACAGTGTGGTGTCACACAGAATAAACCTGAAGTGGGTAGTGTTAGCTAAACTCTATGATGGGCCTTGCATGATCAAATCACACTGTGCACCAAACATCTCTGCATATACAACACAGGAAGGAGGTTAGAGTGGATCACAGTCAACAACATATGCCCTGGTGCCAAGGGAGAAAATGAAAACTGTGTGACATCACACCATGGCTGATGGCCATGTCACCAGAGGAGGAGACAGGGATCTTGTGGCAAAGGGTATGTCACATCATACAAAATGTCATCCAGTGACAGGGAAAGGGTGACACTACAGGACCATGATTAGGATGGGAGTGTCATTACATGAGCATGATTTGGAGATCACTGCATTGGCTTGATGTGCTATGGCTGGAGGCCTCCCGTATTAGAAATGTTGTACCACTGTGCAAACAGGACCTGTATGGAGTCTGCTGGTAAAGTATTCAGCCCCTGGAGACTGATAGACACCTCTGCCTGCAACATGGAGTTGTGTTGCTTTGATTGCAGATGTACATTATTAATTTTAAGATATGAAATCAGCCTATTTAATGTTTTGTGCACAGTGCTCAATTAGTGAACACACTGAGCCCGTATTTGCAATAGAAACTACCTACTGGTCTCCAGTGAGCTGATGACAGTAAAGGCATCAATGGGAAGTTTTGCTAGGGACCTATAAGCATGTTCATTTCACTCAGTGGTTTCCAGAAAATAAATTCCAAAACCAATTAGTTGAAATCTTTGTTTGCAGAGAATACAAGCCCCTTATACTATCATGTGAGGACACAGCCCATCCAAATTATATATATCAAGCCCACACACACACCACACTCCAAAAAGCACTCCACAATCTGAGCCAGTGCAATTCATTGCAGTGAAACTCAGCACAACATTACATTTTTGCACTAAAGACATCAGTATCAACCACCTGTAGCTATGACACCTAGCTATGTTGCCCTTTTGAGTCAATAATAAAGACATTTAGCATCACAACATTACACAGAAGAGTATAAGCCATGGGTAAGCTTGCATTAATGATTTGACAAGAGCAAAGTGGCAGTGTATGGTATGTGTGTCTATGTGTGTTGATTAAATTACAAATAGCATGCACACTCAGAATATCAGTACACACATGCTGCCCTGCTGTTCACCCTAAATTGTTTCCTTGTGTTTTATTACATTCCTTGTGATAAAGTCAGCAGAAGGACCACAGCATAGTAGTCAGTGTGCACTTATTGCAGTATAGAAAGAGTTCTTCTATGTCCACCCCCCATGTAATATTTAGGTGTATAGTTTTAAGGGGTTGGTGACTTAGCCTATATTCAGTTTGAAGAATACATATCACATGGAGTGGGTCAGTCTGCAATATATGCTGATGAAGATGGCTGCTTAGAATGGTTTTTGCTTTACTCTTTCAGCCACCCTAATACACCATATGTAACACAGTGTCAAATACAAGTCAGAGAAGACCCAATAACAGTTTTAAATACCAGAAATAGAGTACATTCTTAAAAGAAATAACTGTAAATAAGTCATTTTGTCTTACTTTTAAGAAATGGTTCAACTCTAACCACCTCATTTTAGGTAATATGTATGAGGACTAGAAAGTGTGAATCATGACATTTTATTTTGCTCTTAAATGCGCATTGGATCATCATGAAGCTTGAAAATGTATACTGTGCTATGCTTCTTGGTGACACAGGGGAAGAAGCTGTAATATTTTATGATATATTTCAGTTTTGAGAAGGCAAAAAAGGGAAGCTGCAGTGATGGAACAGTAGTCACAGAGTTATGGCAAACCAAGAAAGAATCTGCCATTTATTTGTCATTTATTTGTCTCAAAAAACTCCAGCTTTACTCTGTAGCATATCACCTACTCCAAGGAGATCTCTGCTTAACATATAAAGTTATGTTAAACCCAGAGCTGTTGGACATGCTACACCTAAAGAAATCCCAATCCCTCCGAGCTACACACTCTAGGGACCTAAACCTTGTCACCACAATAAACAAGACATGCTGGAGAGATAGATTCCTGTCCCAGAGGCTTCCTATACTCTGGAACAAGCTACCCATCTATGTCAAGCAAAGTTCCTCATTAGCACTCTTCAAGAAAAATCTTGATGAGTCGATGGGAAATAGGAAATATACCCCGGGATCACTTCTGTGGCTCTGCTTGACAGGGACACAGGAAAATAACTTTCTTGGGTGGCATAAGCCAGGGAACCTTGCTGGCTAGGCTTACTTAGGCTCTTGGGCTAATAGCCTAGTAGCTATCTATGAACCTGTGAACCTATTTGTTCTTCAAAATAGTGCAGGGTCCCTTAAAATGTATTTATGCTTATGTTACTAAATTAAAAAAATTTGCCACAGCCAGTGACTTTGATGACTTGTTTGCTTCATTAGTGTTATTCTGAATTATGTGTTGTATGATCAGATAAGGTGAAAATTACAGATAAAATCAGAAATTGTATTTATTTATTTATTTTATTTATATTCCATCTGTTAACCAGAGCAGAACATTCCTCCAGAACATTATTTTTACTTTCAGCCTGGAGTCTGGACAACAATGATGTAAAGCAGCTGTTATGTGCAGAGTAACTGAAATCACCCCATCACAGACAGAAATGTGCCTGAGAGTTTGACTTTGTATGTACAGTAGCTTGTGAGATGGGATGCACACATGCACTTTGTAGCACATATTGTGAAAGAGGTATGCAAAGCAGCACTCCAGACATGCAACCACTCCAAAATGGCATCTTCAAAATATTAAGGGATGCCAAATACATAGACACCTTTATGAAGCATGAAATGGGATGGAATACAGTGGGGGAAGGTAACAAGCAGAGTGACATACGGAAGGAAAACAGGTGTGTGCATGATGGCGGAGAGGAAGCACAACTGTTTTGTAGGGATAAAGCCCCTTTTAACTTATTGTGAGATTGGACGAATGGGAAAGATGGCAGTAAAAATGGGAAGAAAAGAATGAGTAAGTGTGTATTCACAGGCAAACAGAGAAAAGCATAGCAGGACTGATGAACAGGCATGGACATGCACATAATGGGGATGGGAAGACTCAGGATAGAAAGAAATACACAGAAGGCAAAATAATGGTGATGGGGTGAGATGGACAATAAACAATGAATGGATCTGCACATAATGGGAAAAACAATACCAGATGGGGATAGTTTGGGTTCTGAGTAATATGTAAGCAGCCACTTATCCCAGAAGAACAATGCTAACCCATCACCAGCAAATAGATCAGTATGTCCCATATTATGGGTAAGTCTATCCTCTACTGGTATCAGGGTTTAGGCCATTTAGGTGAGCAAATCTGCTACCTGTTCCAGAAGCTGTTCCAAGCAGCTAAGCTGAACATCCAGCTCCCTCAGAAACACAGACTCTGCCAACTGCTGTAGCTTTAGGTAAACCACTGTGAGTACCCCAGAGGGGCACTCTCATCCCATTCACCCTCCCATATACACTCTCAGCAGAGTTGTGCTGGACAGATCCTCACCCCAAGCATCAGCTTTCCTGAGAGGTCTATCATAAAGTCTCAGTAGTCCAATAAACTGGCTGTAAAGACGATACATCAAGATTTTTCTCTCCTTCATGCATCAGGCAGGTGCTTCTCACTGGGAACTAGTAGAATTAGCTATTTCCATGCAACTACACAAAATGTCAGTCAGTGAATCATGCGTGTGACATAATTTGTGAATAGTGCAACCCACTGTTGTGCAATTTTGAAAATCACGGCAATGTACAAGTGACCTGTATGAGCTTATATCAGTTATATCACTCATGAGTGCCTTGTAAGCAAGCTGTGCTCTTTGGCTAATTAGCTGTCCTATATAAAAGCATAATTAGGTGATTCAGAGACATTCATGCTGCAAGGGCTTATTTTCCATATGTATTACACATCCCCTCTGTAAAACTGTGGTAAACTGAAGAGTTTTTTTTGCATGGTATCATTTTGAATGCTATCTAGAACAGGGTATTGAAGCTAAGTTTGAGACTGAGAGGGTTCTCTGAAGTAGACTTATAGCAGCAATTCTGTCATAAGATGCATACACCTACCTACTTAAAGATATCCTCCTAAAACTGAAGCTGTTAAACCCCATTACACTTTTGTAGAAGGAGTTTCACTATTCATAATAAATCCTTCTACCTTGTAGTAATAATAAGAATACCCGCAGCTCAATGTCTTGGACTGCACACCTGTCTGGTATGTATATCTTATCATATGTTTATATTAGGGACAAACATTACCTTCACCCATGTACTATGTGAATGCCCTGTGGAATTATAGCCAACATGTCAGCCCAGCAATCGAGATCTACATATCCCCCCCTACATATGTCTAGACCCTAACAGAGGTGCTGGGCCCTGCAAACAGTGTGCCTGTTTGTGTGTGTGTGTGTGTGTGTGTGTGTGTGTGTGTGTGTGTGTGTGTGTGTGTGTGTGTGTGTGTGTGTGTGTGTGTGTGTGTGTGTGTGTGTGTGTGTGTGCGTGTGTGCGTGTGTGTGCGTGTGTGGTGTGTGTGCGTGTGTGTGGTGTGTATGCGTGTGTGTGCGTGTGTGTGCGTGTGTGTGTGTGTGTGTGTGTGTGTGTGTGTGTGTGTGTGTGTTCCAGGCACACCACCAGTACCAGTACATAAAATGTCTCAGATATTATACTGCTGTAGTATGTAAGTTCATGTAAGTTTTTAATTGTATTTGTACATCTGGCTTCATAACCACTGTCATCTATGTAAAGTGTGTAGCTATATTTTCTTGTATCAACAGTTGTTATCATGTCCAGAGGATGTGGTGATATGCACATGCTGGATAACTTCAGCCCTTCTGAGAATGAAGTCCTGCTGTGAGCACTCAGGACTCATGGATAACACCTGTAGGGGAACGGACGTGCTGACCAGCCTCTAAGTCAGCAGATAGCAGATACAGCAGTCACTAGTCTTTAACATCAGTGCTGCGAGTGGGCATAATCATACATTGCAACAATGCTGTATGTGATCATTTATTCCAAGCTGACAGAACTAAAAATACCAGCTGGGAAGTCATCCATCATGGACTACCTTACTATGGGATGTGGAGGAGTTTCCAGAGTTATCATGTATTGCCCTGCTCAATTTGGGAGGTGAGCACTAATATGTGCTTGGAAAAGGTGAAAAGAACATTTAAGTCTGTCTTTTGAGTGGTGTATATGGGTAGGCATTTTATGGTCACAACAATTGTTTGTTTTGTATGTTCCTATGTCCCTAAGTGGGAAAACAAATGCTCATAAAATCCCTGGAAGAGTGGACATTGGTACCAGGATAGCCTAACCCCAATATGTTTCAGTTGGAGATAGATCAGGTTACTATGCCATATAGCAGATGTCATTACGCATTACAGAATGTAGACTGACCACTATGTCCCACCACTTATAGTCATCACAAGAACAACAGAAGTACAGCAAATTTGAAATAACAATGGAGATATATTTATAATGTACAGCAGGTGTTGCAGGAATACTCTTGGTATACATGACACATTACATGTGTATTCTATTGAATTTTGTTCACTGTAGAGTTTCCATACTGTGTATTCACAGGGCAGAATGGTGCAATGGTGACATATGTACAGGCTGTGTAAGGACAAAGGCCTGATGTACTGATGCATGAGGCCAGCGATGATGCCAAAACAATTATACCAGAGTCAGATCAGACAGAAGGGTGGCACTGTCTGTCTTTCTGTCTGTCATCATTCAGGGTGGGAAAGCATATTCTGTACAGGGCATATATACAGCAACACCCATAGATGAGCCCATGGCTATACACCTGGAGTACTTACTGTCCCCAGGAGGGGTGCCACTGTGGCTTTCAGCACCAGAATTACTCTCACTGTGGCTGCAGATGAGCATGCTATATCTGATGTGATGCTGCCCACCACAGTGGTGCCTCATAGTGGCACCCAATGACACCACATGCCAGGGTTGACCCTGTAAATAACAGTCAGGATCAGTTATGAGATTGAGCAGGAATGTCATGCAGACACAGTCTTTTGCTTTACCTTCCAGCATGGAGCTAACGTTCTGTGCTGCATGACTTTCATGAGGATACTGTCTAACAATATCAGCAGCTCCATGAGGACATGGAATCCAGAGACGTATTTATGAGTGGTCTCATAAGGCCACTGCTGGCACACATTGCCATCATTGTCTAATGCTGGCACGCTGCCATCATTGTCTAATGATGTCACACACTGCCATCATATTCTAATGGAAGCACACACTGCCATTATCATCTAATGCTGGCACACACTGCCATCATCATCTTCTCCTTGTGGAGAATTTCAGATACTGTTATCACTGCCCATACTGGCAGTGTTGCCTGTGACTGGGGTAGGGTGTACATGGGGTACAGTACATAGCACACTCTGCAATAGAGTCAGAAGATACATGACACCCTGACACCCCTCATCAAGGGTGGTGATGAACCCATCTTCCATTGGCTGGACTACTCACCAGGAGAATCCATTCTGGTGAGGGTCCTACAGTAGTACACCTTTCCTACTTTAAGAGGGCCCATGTTCAGTGACCCAAGGTCAATGGAATGACAGTAGGTCACAGTCACATGCTGCCATGCAATCCCTCTCAGAGGAGGTGACACAGTGTGCATTTCCCTACCAGAAGACCCCACCTCCATCTCTGACTCATATAAAATGATCTCCCAGTCAGTTTGCATTTAGAGCCATGTGTCACTATGTCCTTTATCACCTTTGCACATGACAAGGACTGTGAGCCATTATATCCTCTGTTTGTGTAATATATGTTGTAATGTCTAATGCATTGTATCACCTGAACATGTACTGCTTAGAATAGTCTGTCAGTAACTCTGCATGCATCAGAATTCTGTGATGTTACACTGCACTGTCACTATGTGCTTGTTATGACTCATTGTTCTGGATTAGATGTTACCATTTTGCCTGCTCTGCTGTGTGTTATGCTCACCTCTATGGAGATTGGTTGTACAGTAGCTGCTTCTTGCCATTCTGGCTGTCTTCCACATATGACATTGCTATGCTTTCTGCGCCTGTGGGATGTAGGACTCATCCTAACACAGTTATACTTTTGGGGCTGTCTTGCTTGCTTCTGCAGTATCCTGCCCTGAAGCATGACATGGTCTTACCACCAGCTTACAGAATATGACAGGGGAGAACTGCACTGCTCCCTTCATCCTATCCAGAAAACAAAAGAATGCCTGCAGCAGGGCAAATACCTATTCAGTAATGCTGTGAGTCTCCACATGTGCCATGTTCTACAGCAATGCAGCAACACTCACCAGATTGCAAACAGCATTTGCCAGTGTTGATGGGGGTATCCAGTATTACTTGTAGCATGTAAGAGACATATCTTTGGAGGAGTTAGTCTATATGTGTACACTGTATGTAGCTCTACAAATGTGTTCAGTCCACATTGACTGCACTTACCAGTGCTTAACCATGCAGTGGTGCAGTGGTTAGCGTTGTCGCCTCACATGAAGAGATTCTCCGGTTTGATTCCCTGCTGGAGTGCCTTCTGTGCTGAGTCGGCTTGTCTTCCCTGTATTCACGTGGGTTTCCTCCCACATTCCAAAGACATGCGTATGGAGCATTTCTCCCCAGATCTCTGCTGAAAATGGGCTCTGACCCAGTCAGACTTTCCCGGTAAACAAATGTTAAATAAATAAATAACCCTTTGGAAAGTCTCTTAGCTGGAAGTGGCAATGTAGCGGACATGTTGGCTAATCATATGAATCAGGAGACCTGCTTGGCTGCTATGCAGACAAATTGTTAATAATACTCTCTGTGTAGCACACTAGTGTTCTGTCCACAGAATGTTATCCACTCATGTTGTCATACTGCTGGTGGAGCCTTTATTACCACATGTGTACAATCTATGAACCCAGTACCTCAGGGAGGTGTGTAACATCACAGAAGCCACATATAATGGTGGCTGTCTCATCTGTTGTCCTGAGATACTAGATGTGCTCACCCACAGATGCCTGTGATATACCTAATGTGGAGTCCCTTGCTGGTCTCTGAAAGGTCACTGTAGTTAGGTCAGTGCATGTTACATATAACTTTGTCTTCACAAGGATAGGTACACCTTGCATTCCTGTAAATTCCATTTGTGAGCAGCACATGTACACTTGGGTTCATATTATGTCCTCTGCAAAACAGAAACATTCCATTATCTCCTGACTGGTACATTTATGGTATGTGCACTGTTTATAGCATCATCAATGCAGTCATCCACCATGTTGCTGTATCAGAAAGACATTCATGGCACTAAGTACAAAAAGGCGATGCTGAGCGTGCACTGCCATCATACCAAGCATTATTTCTATCTGGAAACAGATATTTCCCTCATGCTCTGGCCTTTTGCAGAGTAACATAGCATGGTGTCAAGTTCCCACAAAAATGACTATGAATCATGATATCGTTTGGGTGAATTTGCATATTATTACTGCCTCAATTGTGTACTTGCATTCATTTGCATGTCATTATGTGGCCATCTGCATACATGGCAGGGCATGATGCGCTCCATTGCTTGATGGGCTCTCGCCTAACATGTTTCTATGAATCACCACAGCCTCAAGTGCTGTCACTAATTGTATAAGTTCTTACTGTGTAATATGCATCTGTAAATCCTACTCTTGTTTCTGTCACATCATTCAGTTTTGGTGCCTGCTGAAATTCTTGGACATTTCTTTCCAACTTAATGCAAGACCATGATATCTACCTCATGGTCTAAATAAGCCACCTTGTTTTCCAAAAGCACGCATTTAGCTGTGCTAAGCATAGACCGATATTTTCTGTTCTAATTAGAAAACTATCCAAAGCATGCAAGTGTTTATTTTCTATTTTGCCAGCTACCAAAATATCATCCGGGTAAAATGCAACCTTTTCAATACCTTACAGTATGATTTCTATTGTTCTTTGAAATAAAGCAGGCATAGAAAAATCCGAAAGGTGATCTGTTATATTTTAATAGCCCTTCTGAGGGCTTGTCACATACTTAGCAAAATATTTGTATGGCATAATTTGTTAGAATGAATGGCTAGTATCCAGCTTTGAAAATTGCTTACCACTAGCTAATAGCAATTAAGTATTCTGCCTTGGGAATGGGGTATTGTTGTAAACATGATATTTTGTTCACTGTACATTTATATTCAGTACAGTTTTGACTCAACCACTAGGTTTCATGACAACAATAGATGCGGTTCAGTATGAAAATTGTACAGATCCAATTTTTTTTTCTTGCAAGAGAGAGAGAGTTGAATTCTGTATCTGTTTTCAGAGCATATGTGACTGGCCTTGGTTTGAAAAATCTTGAAAATACATTGCTGACGTATCTTTGAAATAGTGTCCTTCACTGTTCTTATTTTATTTTTATTCTATTACATGTTTTTCAAAACAGCAGTCATTTTTAATTGGTGTTAGACAGCTTGTTTAGAAAATTCCATTCGGCAGCCAGCTTCTTTAACAAAGCTCAACCTAAATTTAAACCAGACCCGGTAGTAACTATTAAGGGTAGTTTCTTATTTTTTAAAGGCAGCTGCAAGTTGAACACATTAAGAACATCTCCCAAGTGTCCTCTATTTGTTTTCAGGGTAATATTTTTCTTCAAATCTTGGCACATATACATCTCTTCACAAAGTTGTTAGGACCACAGTATTCACCAAAGTGGTAACCAGCCATTTTACACTACAAATACCCCAGTTTCATCATTCGGTTTTAATGTATACATCGTAGAAGACACATATAGGATATCCATTATCTCCAGACTATGCAGTGCATATAGTCATTAATTTCTTCCAGACTAATCCCCCTTTTGTTCTTCCTCATCTCTCTGCACATGGTATGCCATGCACAGCAACTTCTAGGGTAGTGTCTTCAAACCTTTTTTGGTTCAGTCTTGACACCCCTTTAACAGTCTGTACATTGAAAAACATGTCTTTCTGCAAGCTTAATTGCAGTAGGCAACTGATTTCCTCTAAATTAAATGTCCTATTGACTAATTGAAACCTGCACAACTGAGGCATACTGTCAAAATATGTATCTCTCCCTCAAGATATATATATATATATATATATATATATATATATATATATATATATATTATATAAATGCTATAAATGTTTTATGTTGATAATTTCTGCACAAAATATTCACTGTTACATCAGTGTTTCATGTCTGAATGATTGCCATAATTCAAGCTTTTCTCAGTCAGCAGCATTCTCTGCATTTTGTCTTTATTCTACATACCATCCTGTTTCACATTTCTTGCAGAGGTTTCTCCATGAAGTCCTATGCTGACCTCCTCAGTCCTGAAATAAACAATTACAGATATATTTAGCTACCGTCAGTAATTAAACTTGATATGCTGCACTGCTGTGCTTGGTTTTGAATTAATATTATTGTTTAGCAAACTGACCAGTTTTTGAAATATTTTTTGCTTAGATGTTCCATTGAGAAATAGATGCCTCACCAAAACTACCTATTTCTGTCCCAACATTACTTGACAAAATTAATTTATTTTTCTATAGGGCTTCTGTATGATAGGAAAAAAAAACATATAATATTTTATACTATTCTACATTATATTATGTTACACTTAGTTGATATCATGAGATAACTAGTCTATCTAGTTTGTCTTCAAGTAAATTTAACCTAGCCTTCTATCTCCCCTCCATACCTCTCTTCCCTGGTTTTCCAGCTGTCCCATTCTCTCCTGAATGCCTCCATGGATTCTTTCTCTACCACCAGTTCTGGAAGTTCACAACCCTGTCTGTGAAAAAGCAATCACTATGATACTGGGAAAAGTTGCACCATATAAGCTGCTGCCTATCAGACATTATGAGGTACACCAGTCTTTTTCTCCCCAGCACCTACTTTCTATTAACCTTCACTACTGAACAGTCTTCCTTCACTCAGTCATGGAGTGGACATGCACACAGCCATTTGGGTTTTCCCTTTTGCATAACCATGACCATTCTGCTGGTGGCTGACATAGGCACAGGCTTCACTACAAGGTATCCTATGTTCTTCCTATGGCATGAGCATGTTCCCACTCACACGCAGCTACCATCTGCCTCCTCATGGGATGGGTGAATTAGTGTAGACAGTTCACTTCCACTATCCTCGTTCAGCTCTTTCAATGCCCAGGCCAATAACTGATTGCAGGTTATCTGTGTTGTAGTCAGGGCTTTATCTATGTCAGAAAGATGGGGCTAAATATCTCACTCATTTTATCTCTCAAAACCCTCTGTGCTAGTGACAGAGAGATCAAGAGAGAGAGAGAGAGAGAGAGACAGAGGGAGAGAGAGAGACAGAGGGATCATTTTCTTAAAGTGGCTTATGAAATTTAAAAGCACAAACATATCATAATTTCCTTTGCTCTGTAAAATGCAAACATTGACAACAATACTGCTCATGATTTTGCTATGTTTTGCACTTGCATTCTTTGGTTTTATCATATGTCATACATTTTTGCCACTTCCCTCACTCTTTGTTAAACATTTTGGTGAAGGAGGGTTGAAAGGTATGAGCTGTTTATCCCATTCCTCTCTACTCCATCCTTACTGTTATGAAATACACTTCCAGCATGATCATATATATTCATATCATGCCCCCCTCTCCCTTCTGGTCTTTAGTAAGAATAGCCTGAACCTCTCTAATAACTCTAAATCCTTTCTCTGCTATACCACACACCTTTCTGGGGATATTTATCTTAGCTTCTTCCAATATCTTGATGTCTCTTTCCTCAGATGGCCTCCAGAAGTGCACACAACACTCCACAGTACTCAAGGTGTGACCTGACTAGGACTTGACAGTGGCAACATTACTTCTTTAATTCTGCAGTTTATATCCCTGTGAAAACCCCAAGGATTCTGTATGCTGCTGACATGGTTTTCCCACACTGCTCCTGCTGGCCCAGCCCACTTTCTTGCACCATCATTTCCACTCTCCACAGCTGATGCTGCACACCATGGTTGTTGAACCAGCAGCACCTTCACCTTACAATCTCTCTGTCTGGAATGAAACAAACCTCATGATAAATCAGTAAAAACAAAAAAGGCAACTGTAGAAATTGAACCAAGCACATTTAATAAATTGAGCGCTTTCATCCGCCAAATGGCTGGACTTCTTCAGAATATGAAAACACACTGAACAGTCAGCTTAAATACTTTAAGCTGACTGTTAAGTGTGTTTTCATATTCTGAAGAATTTAAGCTGACTGTTCAGTGTGTTTTCATATTCTGAAGAAGTCCAGCCATTTGGCGGATGAAAGCACTCAATTTATTAAACGTGCTTGGTTCAATTTCTACAGTTGCCTTTTTTGTTTTTACTATCTCTCAGTCTGTTTGAAGCAATCTTCAACTGCCATCATTCTGCTTAGGCAGCCTTCACATAACCCTTCTCAGACTCTTTCCCTCTTCTTCAGTTCTTTGCCTATCTCTGTGTCACCTGTAAAGAATCTGATCCATACTCTTTTCCCTTATAGATATTTTAGAAAGAGCACAGTGAAGAGTCCTGTACCCTGGATGACTCCTGTGATTATTCATGACAATATATCCCTCACCAAAACAAGATTTTTTAATACACACACACATGCACACACACACACGCACACACACACACACACACACACACATATATATATATATATATATATATATATATATATATATATATATATATATATATATATATAAACATATAAAGACATATAAATATATTACATATAAATACAACATCCACTTCTTCAGGTTAAGTAGCATCTTTACCTTGGCATGCTTTATTTTTGCCACCTGATAATCTATTTTATCTGTAATTAACCTTGCCGACTAACTCTCAGCCCTGGTTTCCTACACTCAGGCTTACACCTCTCCCCTACCCTACCCACATTCCCACCCACTACCACTTCAATTACATTTATGCCTAGCCTGACTCCACCTACTCACTCAGCTTTACCTATCACACCCCTAATTTGTCTCATCACCTCCCTTAACCTATCACCCCTTCTACTACACTTCTTCATATTCCACACTCCTATTTCTCCTCCTTATATCTGACTTTGCTATTAAATATTATCAATTAATCCCCTTCCAACCTGCTATTTCAGTTCCCACCCCCACTTCCACACCACTCTTAGACAGCGATCCAAGCACTGCAGCTACACCCTACCTGTCTCACACATCCCACACTTACTTCCCTTCATCTATATCACTGCTACATCCCATATAAATATTATCATTCCACTACTATTTTGTCCTCAGTCTACTACTCTCTTTACACTCAATAATTCCACCCTGCCACAATGCCTCTCATCTCTAATACTATTCTCATTACTCTCTCTATATACCTCTATTTGTTCCTTCAATTAACATCTCATCAAACAACCCAATTAACGTTAACACCGTCATGAACAACATCCACACACACACAATCTCTCTCCAGCTACTCCACAATAGGCACTACCTTATATGCAACAGACATAATTCTACAAACTAAACTAAAAGTCCTTCCCCTACTTCAGGCCCACTCCACAAACTTTAAACTAGACTACCACCACAAAACTAAAAAACAGTTTTCCTCCATTTGTTCGGACATGGTATGTGCAATCGTTCTTTTGTGCGACTCGATAGGGTGAATTACAGAAGACTTCTGAGGACAAATGTTGAAAATGGTTTGACAGAAAACCATTTTCGACATTTGTCCATGTGTTTGAATGATATAACGCATTCGCATTATAGCCATTCGAATCTATGTGAGTCGGCATTGCAGTTTTGTGCTGTTGTCCTTTCGATGCAATGCACATTGGACAACAGGCACATGACTTAATGAAGGTAAACCCTAAAAAACAGCTGCTTTCATTAAACCTACCCACCCATTTTAACCTAATGAAATGTGGTGACATACATCCAAACCCAGGCCCATTCTCTGCCTCCTACATCCAAGCCAACTCCATAAAATCCCTAAACTTCACTAATATCAATCTACAAAGCATTAGAAACAAAATTCCACATCTTCATGCATGGATAAATCAAAATCAACCCGACTTCACTGCCATAACTGAGACTTGGCTTAAACCATATATCAAAGATGCAGAAGTCCTACCCCCTAACTATATTTGTCTTAATATACTCATATGCCTTCACTGTAGTCCCATATACTAAACCCATTCCACAATTCTCCACAGCAAAACTGCTAGTTGCTCTCCTGAAATTGAATAACTGTAAAAGCTTCTGTATCATGGTCTTATACATTCCCCCAGACAATAATATTCCTACACTATAAAATATTCTTGCCTGGTCATGTTTGTTTGTGTCTTTCAGCTTTTTCCCGTTTAGGGGTCGCCACAGCAGAACTCTGGTCCGCTAATGATTGGCAGTAGATTTTTACGTGCTGGCTTGCCGGGCCTAACGCACAACCTTCAGCGAAGGAACGCCCATTCACGCATGTCGCCACACAGAAGACGCTCTAACTGAGAATCAAACGGGCAACGTCTAACTGTGAGGTGACAACGCTACCACAGCACCACCACCGCAGTCACAAGGTCATCTAACAATATTAAAAATGAAACAATCATGTTAGGGAACTTTAACATGAATTGGCTAAATATCACTAACCAGGACCCACTAACAAACTTGTAAAAACTAACTGCAAAAAAATGCAGAAAAACAACCATAGGTGGCAAGACAAATCCAAGGAACAAAATATAATCCACAGAGACAAGTTTTAATTCATAAAAACAATTTGTGTAAGCGCTTTCATCTTGCTTCTGTGAGGAAGACTTCATCAGACAAACAGAACTAATGCAAAATGCAGTTATTTAAAGTGTCACATGCTGAACATAAATTAGCTTCTAAAAGCAAAAGTTACATATATTTAAAAACATTTCAATATAAATACAAATGCTAAATGAATAAGCATGAATAAATAAGCAAGCATGAATAAAACTGACCAAGAATGAACATGCATGCTGAGGATGACCTGATTTAAAAAAATGTTATAAAAAACTTTGTTTAAAAACTGTGCTAAATAATTACTTGAAGTGCAAAATAGATTTTTTTAGATGTGAGTGTTAGGAAAGATGGTGATAACATCTCTAGTAAGAAGCTGCGATCTCCGATAAAATCCTCCAAAGCTAGACATGAAAACAAAATCGCCACTGATTCTAAAGACAACCACAAAGCATTCTATAGCTATGTCAAGAATCTCAATGGCAACACTCAGATCTGCTCTGAGTTACAGCACAATGACACTAAATATACAGACCCAACTGATATTGCCAACATCCTGGCAGACATGTTCAGTGCTAACTTTACCCCCCTCTCACCCCCTAAAGAGCCCATCTCTATACCGGAAGAATGTAAAGTTCCTGTAATCACGGCTGCACAGGTAAAAAACACACTCTCCAAAGCCAAGAACACAGCATCCATGGGACCAGACAACATCCCAAGCTGCGTTCTACCCGAACTACAGAACGAACTGGCACCCCACCTAAGTACCATGTTCAATCATAGCCTCACCGCAGGCTTTGTGCCCACTGAATGGCGCACTGCGACGGTTATCGCACTCCACAAGGGGGGAGCCATCATGGACCACGGGAACTACCGCCCCATTAGCCTGACGAGCCTGGTCTGCAAGGCCATGGAATGTATCATCATGGAACTTATAAACAAAGACATTGGTAATCTCCAAACTCTGGACCCCACCCAGTTTGGGTTTGTAAAAGGCAGATCATGTCTCCTAAACCTGATAGACTTCTTTGAAGCAGTCACCAAAGCTGTAAACGAGGGTAAGGTGGTTCACACAGCCTATCTAGAACTTGCCAAGACTTTTGATACCATCCCCCACTCTGGAATTATAGATAAACTCACTAAACTAGGTATAAATCCCTATGTCACAAGATGGGTTGCCAACTGGCTCACTGACAGAACCCACGCTGTGAAAGTAGCAGACTCCAAATCCGACTTCAGATCAGTGACAAGTGGAGTACCACAGGGTTCAGTTCTGGGTCCTCTCCTGTTTGGTATCTACTTTTTTGAAGTACAAGCTAATACAGAAGGTCTTTGGCTAACAAAGTTCGCAGATGACTGCAAACTAGGAGCCATAAACGAAACTCCTAACAATGTGGACATCCTACAAAAGGGCCTCACTGAGACAGATGCCTGGTGTCAAAGCCATGGCCTCAAGCTCAATGCCAAAAAGTGCATTGTCATCCTCTTTGGTAAAAACTCGGTACCAATGAACTACAGCATAGGCACCAAAAGTGTGATAAGAGACCTTGGGACACAGCTGGACAGTAGTCTCTTCTTTGATAATCACATTGCCACAGTAGTCAGGAAATCCTTCTACATGGCACACCTCATCACAAAAGGTTTCTCATCCAGAAAAAAAGAGGTCATTGTTCCCCTCTACTCATCACTCATTAGACCCATTATAGAGTACAACGCCCCTTTTGGTATGTACCTCACAAGACATCTACAACTGGAAAGGCTGCAGAAATACCTCACAAAGAGGATTACTGGCCTCAACAGATGCCCTATGCAGACCGTCTCAAAAAACTTCAGCTTTACTCCATCGCATATTGCCTACTCAGAGGTGATCTCTGCCTAACTTACAAAGCTATGTCAAACCCAGAGCTGTTGGACATGCTCCACCTAAAAAAGTACCAATCCCTCCGAGCTACACGCTCTGGGGATGTAAACCTTGTCACCACAAAAAACAGAACATGCTGGAGGGATAGATTCCTGTCCCAGGGACTTCCCATACTCTGGAATAAACTACCTGTCTATATCAAACAAAGCTCCTCATTAGCTCTCTTTAAGAAAAATCTTGATGATTGGATGGGAAGTAGGAAATTCACCCTGGGGATCAGCTCTGTGGCTCTGCTCGACAGTGGCACAGGAAAATAATTTTTTTGGGTGACAAAAGCCAGGGTACCTTTTTGGCTGGGCTTGTATAGGCCCCAGGGCTGATAGCCTAGTACCTACCTATGAACCTATAAGAAAGAATGCAAAACAAATCATCTTTTATATAGGGATAGTAGGCATTCCCCTGACCCCCTCACATATACAAGAATATAGTGAAAGGACAAGGCTTAAGAGTATCTAGACTAACCAGTACTAACTATGATTGTAAGGTAGCTTTAGAGAATTTAGCGAAGAATGTTTTACACAGAGGTTATAAGTCCAATAAGTGTTCTCTTTCCCTGCATGATAGGAAGGTTGATCTTAAAGGTAAGGGGAAAGCTTTTTTAGGGATTGTAGAGTAGACACTGGTCATTTAGAAGATGTTAGATTGAATAATCCAAATAAATGTAGGATGGTTATTCCATACACTACGAACAATGCAGATGTACGGAATGTTAGTTATAGGAACTGGAAGATATTAATGGCTGATGAAAAGCTTAAGGAAGTAGTTGGTGAAACACCCAGTTTTGCTTATAAGAATAACAAATCATTGAAAAGGTTGTTATGCTATGAGAATAATAAGAAGCAGTATATTGTATCTCAAAGAGTAGGTACTTATGGTACTTATGGTTGCAAGAGATGCAACTTTTGTTCTTATATTGGGAACACTAATAGATTCATTCATCCAACTACAGAAAAGATATATAAGTTCTGTCATTTTGCTGATTGTAGAACTAGAGAGTTAGTGTACTTAGCATATTGTGCCAAGTGTCCTGCTTTCTCTGTGGGGAAAACAAATTGAACATTAAGAGAACACATTAGGGAACATACATATGCTATTAACAAGGAAGATGAGATCAATACCCTAGCTAGGCATGTTTGTGGCAAGGGGTTAGTTCATAAGTTTAAGTTTATAGTATTTGGATTGATTTTTAGAAGTCCTCGTTTAGGTAACATCAAAAATATTACAGAAAGATCAGAAGTTAAATAGATTATCAGACTTTAAGCTGACAAAGTCATTTGGCTTGAAGGATAGAGTTTCAGTTAAGTCATTTTTGGTAGATAGACCTTTAAATAAATAGATTTAGCTATATATCTATATATCTACATCTATATCTACACACACACACACACACACACACACACACACATATATATATATATATATATATATATATATATATATATATATATATATTCTTTATTTTTCATTTTTTTTAGGTATAAATAAAGTGTTAGGAATTTACATGTTGTATGTGACATTTTATTTTACTCCTGCATATCCTATTGAGCTTTTTAAGTGAAGGTCTGTTCGACTTTAAGAATTCAAGAACATTTGCATGTGCTGTTAGGTTTTAATGAATTCTTTTACAACATTGGGTGTTTTTAAACAGTTGTATTATATTTTAATAAATGATTTTTTGGTTGTTTTCACTGAAGTCTGAAGAAGCGTCATTACTAAACATGAAAGTGCTTATTTAGTTAATAAAAGGTCCTCATTACAGTCGTGTTTGTGCCTTCTCTTGTTGCTTTTTTGGTTATTTTTAATATTTTTTTCTTGAGATGCACTTTGTTCTCTGGAACTTTTGTTTTACTTGTTCAAGACTAATCATGCCAGCTGGCTCACCAAACCCACAAAGCAAATCATGTCCGCTAGAGACAAAGCTTGGAAAGCCTATCAAAAATATACAAATCCTTCTGGCCTTATCCTATACAAACAGCTATGTAATCAAGCTAAATGACTAGTCATTAAAAAGAGAAAAGAATACTGCCATAGTCTACAGGACCAGCATAAACTAAAGCCAAAGAAATTCTGAGGAGCCATCAATTCCCTACTTCACCCAGGCTCAAACAAGAATCCATGCCCACAACCTGGCAAAACTCCCTCTGATATAGCCCTCACTCTGTAATTCGTACTTCGACACTATAGCTAAGTTAACCACCACCTTCCCAACTACTAGCCCCAACTCACCTGACCAACCTTCATCACACTGTACACCTTCCTCTCTACCTAACTTTTCTTTCTGTCCTATACCTATCTCCACTATAGAAAACTCCTTCTAAAACGCAAACCTTGAACTAATGCTCCTGATAACTTACCCTTCTGAATTCCTACAACTATCTCCCCGCTCCATTGCTTACTCCATCAGTATACTCCTCAATAGATCTATTCAGGAATCCTGTATACTAAATATCTAGAAGAAAGCATACAGGAAAGTCTGATTGGGTAGATGCCCATTTTGAGCAGAAGCCTGAGGAGAAAAGCTCTAAAGTATTACAAAAACATTTTAAGAACAATAATTTTACAGTCTTCAAAAATAATACAAAACATCTACAGTTTAAATAATTATACCAAACTAGACATAATGGGAAAACATTGGTTGAGAACAGATGCAACTTGTATAACAATGATTTAATATTTAAAGAAATTGTAGCCACTTTACAGAGAAGTTAAAGGTAAGTTAGTATAATACAAACAGGAACTGTAATATGAAGTGACAGAAAAAATAGGGTTATGGCATATTTAGAAAGAGGTTTAGGAGAAAGAGAAATAGACAGTTATAAGGCAGAGTAAGGAAGTATAAGGTATGAATAGGTACTTGTTCATATTTAGGGATATAATTTATATAGCATTTTATTGTCCTCACATCTGTTGTTGTTGTCCTTTTGTTTGCGACTTTGTTCTGTATCTCTGCTACCTCCTTTCCCCCAACCTTACGCTACTTCTGTGTCATGTCATTTGCATTAATAGATAGCCTCACATTCCTAGGGATTTTTTTCTCTTTCACCCATTTTGCTTCTTCCTTAGATCATTGCCCATAGCCCTGTTACTCCATCCCTATCCTGTTCCAATATAGTATCTTCGTCCCCCTAAGTCATCTTTGACCTTTTCTCCTGTCTAATATGCTCTTTCCCTTGAAATCCTAAAACAGCGCCTTTGTCCTTAGTGTCTTACCGTTCCCTGTCATCCTAAACTATATAGTGGTACATACCTCTGAACCGTGCCGAATTCCTTGGAATTTACCAGTTTTGAGTGACCCCTTCAACTTCCAATTTCTTCTTTTATTTTATTAACAATAAAAACAACTCCCCACCCCTAGTGATGTGCATATAAGCCGGAAAGCTTTGCAGTATCTCATTACTTACTCCTAAGAAGGAGTTTGAGTAAAAACAGTAAACAGAATGCTGTATGTTTGAATCATTGTGACGTGGGGTAAATACTGAAGAAACAAACTGCAGATAGCTCCTGAAATACTGTATAAATCTCTTAAACTTGCAAACTGTGCAGTGATTCTCTCTCTGAAACTAAAATGTCTCTGTAAATCTTTTGGTAACCGGGCTGCCTGCACTATATTCATTTTCTGCATCTTAACATGCCCATATCACCAAACAGTTTCCCCAAATCCAATACACAATTACCAAAACAAATAACTGCTCTCAGCACACTCCCCCTTAAGTATTTGAGTTGCATAACACATAGTTTATAACAAAATGAAAAACAGCAACAGATAAAGCTGCTGTGAGCTGGTGACCTTTTTAAGACTCAACAGGTAATACTCGTATGTATGAACATTTTCTAATGTTTGCAGTTATAAACAGAGTAAAGGCGATTGATTCTAATATTGTAGAGAGTTTACAATATCTGAAATTGGCATAGAAATGTAGAAATTTACACTGTAAGTAAGTCCATATGCATCACTGGATTTTTGCTGAGGTTCAGTAGAGAGGGGCAGAGAGAAAAGATGGTGCGGAAAGCCCGCATATTGTTTTAAATCCTGCAAGTCATTATGGAAGTTCTGTGTAGCCAATAAGCAGTAGATAGGGAAAAAATGAATCACTTTTGATTGAATTCTAAGAAGTTCTCAAAATTAGAATGTGAATAGTGGACCTAGTCATGATCGTTTTAGCAAAGAAAACAATCAGTAAGCCTTATTAGTTTTCTTGGGCTTGTATTTTTTTTCAGAGACTTCTCTTATAAGCAGTAAGAGTTCTTATGGGGAGGAACATAGAAAGGCAGCATATGGCCAAAAATACATCTAGTGTATTTTTTAAGAATCATTAGCCATTTTCAGTGGGGGTAGAACTTCATATTCCCTTCCCTTTTAATGAGAAACGGTGCTTGGCTACCAAACATATGTGATACACTTTTTTGGTATTTTAGATTAAATATTATTAAAATAGTGTAGTTGCAAAAGTCGACCATCACAAATTGCTTGTGATTCTGTACTCTGAAACACACTAGTGCACTGCGTGATAGTTCTTACATGCTGAGGACTGTTTTTATCCCGGAACAACACTGTGGAGTTCTATAGTTTCCTCATGGAAGTGTTAGTCTGTTATACTGCAAAATGGCTAAGCAGTTGAAGTTTGTTAGTAAGGTGTCAGTGATGGTTCATAATGGGAATGTGGATTGGACACTGTTTATTATCGTATGTTAAACAGATTCCTCTTTCGGCTTTTCCCAGTTAGGGGTCACCACAGCAGAACTCCGGTCCTTTAATGATTGCCAGTAGATTTTTTACAGGTGCCAGTTCAACGCCCAACCTTCAACGAAGACACGTCCATTTCATGCATGTCTTTCAAATGCCACTCGACCGTGGGGAGGACATGCAGACTCCAAACAGAAGGCGCTCCAGCCGAGAATCGAATGGGAGAACCTCTTGCTGTGAGGCAACAACACTACCGCTGCACCACCACGGCTTATAGTTAAACAGGTAGGCCTCTTCATTTCTTTGACATGGAAGAAATCAGAATATTATGCTAACCTGTTTCTTTAATAAATAAAAGAAAATAGTTGTGATTATTGCGTGGTCCCCAGCTTTCAATGAATCAGGAACAAATGCAGAAATAATCAGGGCACTTTTAAAATATTAGTAGCACTCATACCTCTCAACTGTCCATATTTTTGCCTCATATTTTTGGCCTTTTTCTAATAAAGTTGTGTTTTCTGAAAAATCATAGAGGACTGAAGTCAGAAAATAATGGCACACATTTGAGTTTCTGACTGTGTCCTTCAGAAAATTAGTAAAATTAGTAAAACTTTTTTTTTAAATGGCTTTGTATCTATTATACTGTCTACATCACTGATTCTTCTTACTTGTATAACTTTAAAAACCTGCTTTTGTAAACACTGTAAATAGTGCTTGTGATGTTAATGTCTTTGTATTTTTTTACTTCAGAGCTTTTCTCCCTGCCAGGCCTCTGCTGAAAATGGACTTCCTGCCAGATGAATCATCCCCATAAATAAATAAAAATAAAAAATAAAATAAGTAAGTAAATAAAGCAAAATCTGTTATTCTTTCGACTTATTAAGTTTGTAAGAGCAATATTTAAAATGTGTCCCTGTTTTTGGTCCTTGGTCCATCCATTATTCATGCCTTTGCCCACAGTGATTGCTCTCTAAGAGGTTGTATGAAAGCTATGATTCTTACTAACCTCCTTCAGCTTTACTCTGTATTTCTAAGTTGGTTATAACAGTCTTTAGTACAGGTAGTAGGTGCATTCTTTATAGGAATGCCAAGCATTTTGGTGTTTAGTTTTAAACAAAATATTTTACACATTTTCAAGTGGTTGTAAATATAAATGCAAGTGCACATATTGACTGGAACAGAAAATAGGCTTATTTTAATTTTTTTTTTTTTTTTGTGGTTATGAATGGCTGTGAGGGAGGGAACTGCCATAGCCAAGATGTGTATCATAAAAACAACATTAAAGGGTTTTAAGATACAAGGAGAAAACACCCCCTTACACTAATTCATTGTTAATTAATGGAGAAATCCCTCTTTACAGTAAAAGGGTAGACTATACCTGAGAACATAAAAACTGCTCTCTTTCCTCTCTCGCCCTCCCTCCCTGTCTCTTGCCTCTCTCTCTCTCTCTCTCTCTCTCTTTCTTCTTCCTTCTTAACACTGAATATCTGACAAACTGGGAGCCCACCCACGATTAACTGGTATGATAACAAAGAAAAGAAAATTTTCAATAAAATATAAATATAAACTAGAATTCTACACGTTCAAATTCTTTTGTCTAATTTTATTATTGTCAGAACAAGCAAATCAATGTTTTAAGGACTGTCCGCTTTTATATTTCTTGCAAATTGCATAGTTATTTTCAATTGTTGCCTTAGACATTTATAACAGACTGTTTTTGGCTGATATAGCAGACAATATTCTGCATATAATCACTGTCTGCAGAATGAGAGGTAAAAATTGACTTTCCAAGCCCTGTAACTCCTATCCAAATAAAAGTCAGGTAGTGACAGTACATTTCAAATACCTCTGAAAGGGTTTCTCTCTCACTCACCCCCCCACCCCCTGAATTTGTGCCTGAAGAAGCACTGACAGGAATACAAATGACAACTCTTCATGCATGAAAGCACGTGGAAAGAGCTAACACAGAAGGAGGAATGTAAGAAAACATAGCATTTGCAGAGACTCGGAGCAATTAACTGAAAAAAGGCTCTTACTTAAATTTCCAACACAGATTAAGCTTCCCACTCCCAGCTCTGTAGGAAACAAATCTCAGCAGCAAAAATAACACTGAATCTTTAACGATTCCATTTGGAGAGGATGGCAGGAAGCAGCATCTCTCTATCACTCTCTGCTTCTCTTTCAAAAAAAAAAATTAATAATAGCATGCGCAAAGAGTTGGGAGTCTTGCTGTCTTGCACACACCATAGACACATAACAGCTAAAAGAACACATGCCATATGGAAAGACATTAAATATATGCCAGAACATTTTGCTTATTAGTCTATGTTATCAGATAACACATTTAGTCTGTAAGCTCATTTACAAAGGCTTATGGTTGGCACCTGCCTCTTTATTCAGGACAGTTCTGATATTTGCAGTTGTAAACTGCAACAACATGTGAAAAATCAGCAAATATCTTGCTATTTTAATTGCATTTTTTTAATTCCATTAAATATTGCAGAAAGCTATCATGCGCCACCTAAAACACTGTAGCATAATATAAAACAATACAATAAAAATTCTACAATAGTGAGCCATTATTTTAGTAATAAAGCAAAAATATGTATTTTAATTTGGATGAGGACATGTTTTTCCTGCAAATTTTTATCTTTCAGAAAGAAGTACCCCATTCTGAGCATTTAAAAAAATGACAACCCTACAGCAATTCAGTATCAGATAATATTAAGAAGTAAGTAAAATCAAACAGTAAAACTCATAGAGAATGGACAGTTATGGCATCAATCACAATGCAAGGACACAGGGATCATATTGTATTATGCTGGACTGACTACTTTTTTATGCAATTTGACATCTTTGGCTTAGAGTGAAACAGGGGTGGGACCATGGGGTAAAGAGTTTACAGAACATAGTAACAGGTACTGTATTTAAGGAGATGCACTTTTGCCAACTTTTGTGTTGTTCTAATATGCATGAACAGACAATATCAACATGAAGGTTAGTGAATGTGTGTGAATATGCTAAAGAGAGAGAGTAGCACATGACCTGGGAGATGCATTGGTTGGATATGTACTGCTGGGTAACAGAGTGTTGCAGATGTGACAAAGAGTAGCTGCTCATTGTGTTAAACGAAGGACTTGTGTTTCCAGGTAAATGATCCTGTTGTTTTCTTTGGCATCATTTATTCTACCAAAAAGCTTACATTTGAGTTTCAAAGAAGTAGGTGAATGTTCATTTGCCACTGCTATTTCCATAGCATGCTGTGGGCATTAGGTATCATGGGACACCTATTTATTGCAGTTAGTTCTATTGCTGGTATCCTGCCTTCATCAGTTTATCTGTGGCTAGTGTGTTTTTTCCTACTGTGGTGTATTACAAATGCAAGCCAAATGACTGTTGTCTTTTCAATAATGTATGACCAGGGTCAATCCAGCAGAGGCCTACAGGTTGAGAATACTACCCTCCTAGATAACCAGTCAATTTTGTTTATAGCACATTTCTAAAGCCTAAAATGTCTAATAAACATAAATAGTGATTACACAAAAAGGCATAACACATTGATGCTTAGAATTCACAAGGCACAGAAAACATAAATAACACTTTGTTATGTTTGAAGGCCAGTACAATGGGAACAAATAGAGGAGTATTCTGTAAAGGTCTATGCATGTGTATGTGTATACATTTGGGAGACAGACAGACATATAGAAAAACAGCACCTAAAGACTTTTATGTCTTCTATTTCCTAAGGGTTGCATGTGACACAGATAGTTTTGAATACACTACTAGATTAACACAGCTTCTAAAATTAAGACACATGCATCCCCAAAAAAACAAGTGTTTTGAATCCAGTGTGCTAAAGGGTTTTTGCATCCTGCATTTAAAACAATTATAGTTGCAGACTCATATAGTGCAGTTTTGTTTGCCCAAACATTAAAATGAAATACCCCTGTGGTGTGAACCTTGGCTCTAGATGATTGTCACCTTAGAGTAATGGAAGCCTGTTTTCCCTAAAAAAAAAAAATAAAACAAAATACAGAAAAATAGGGAGATCAGTAAGGAAAACAAAAATACCACAGAGAAAAAAGAAAACAGAATCATTTAAAACAGTTTCAGGACTCCTACTTCAGGGACAAAGCAACTCTCTGAAAAAGAATTTACCTCAATCAGTGGCATCTCATTTAGCTGAGACACAAATAATTGTGAGTGTAATTGCAATATGTAATACTGATATTAACTGTACTCAAACAGTTGCCACAGTAAACATTGCCATACAGTATGAAAGAGTTATTTTTAGGTGGACGTGCTGCTTTGTGCATCCCACCCCATACAAGAGGATCTGTCCCACACCCTAACTATTAGGGTGAACAAACTTCGGGGGAAAAGGGTAAGAGTATAAAGCAGGAATGAAACTCCCCTTTTCCGTCATCACCAACTCCATTGATCCAAAATGCCAAGCACTGCATTTGTGACACACCAACTTCTGAAATATAAAAACATCAACACCATAAACCTGCAATCTTATTTCTACAATTTGTTTGTCCAAATAAAAAGACACATGATTATCTATATTGAGGTCCTTTAAAAATGTTACTAGGTAATCAGAAATGTTGCTAAAGAAGGAAAGAGCATTAAGTCACCTTCACCAATGAATTAGTGAAATGACCAGTTGAAGACCTAGGGTATGTAATCTCAATCTTTGTTTCTGAACATTTCTGTGAATGTTATTCATGTTTTCATTCACATGAATAGTCAACCAAATGTGATGCCTTCATATGATACCTTATTCATCTCTAACTGGTTTGTAACTTTCACAAAAAATATTACTAAATCAGTACCTCAGATCAGCTACTTCACATGGGTGGAAGACCACAAGGGAATTGAAGTATTACAAGGTAACTGAAATACTACAAGGTAATTGAAGGATAAAATCTAATGAAAGGAAGATGCCAGTCACAGATAGCTAGACTATCAGTCACTTGAAAAATGTCAGTTACTCATTGAAAAGCAGTCAGAGTACCACCTCAGTTCCCCATGACCTCTGCTAGGCACCCCATACCATCTAATTCTAAAAAGAAGATTTCCCATAGTAACCCTATTCAAAAGAGGAATCATTTTATGTGTCTTAGGCAGATTCCTCTTTGAAGCCAGACACTGACATGGATATCCAGTAATCATCATCGTTTGGTTTCTCCACAGAGGAAATTATATTTAACAGCACTGTAGAGCTTGTGACAGTAACTGATAACTGCTAATCACCAACCTGGAGGTTATATCCCTGCCCCCCCAAATAAAGTGCTATTTATACTTTGTTGACCAGGTTAGTTCCATGAAGCCAACAGCCTCTTTTCAGGGGGAGATGCTAAGGTGGTATTCTAACAAGGGAAAATTTGGCCAGGTCATCATGCCACTTCCCCTACTCATCATTCTTGTAAGTGGGACCCATTTTGGAGGAGCTCTTCCTGTTTCTGTTCCAGGCACAGAGGCAGCCCGGAGAAACAGGGTGGCAGATGGCCAGAGAAGGAGGAGATGGAGTAGTGAAAGAAATGAAGGAGAAAGGAAATATCGAGACTGGAGAATGTGTGCAGGATTCTGAGGAACTGTTTCAAAGAAACCTGTTTAATGGATGTGACTCAGCAAATGATGGATGTATAATTACATCCCTCCAGTCAGGAGGGTTGCAAGATGATTTACTGAAAGAAATGATGGTGAAGATTGAGACAGAAAATGAAGGAGATGTTTCCAGGGGGGCATTATGAAGAAAATACAAAAGGAGGATACAGAAACAATCATGAATAATCATGGTGACATAGAAAAGAAAATATATGCAGAAAAAGTAAAACAAGGCAAAACTGGAGTAGCAGAAAAAAGGCAGAAGAAAATGAAAAATGGAAGTATGTGATAAGGATTTAAAGTAAAGAAGACAAAGAAATGGACAGGTATGAAGTGTGGAACAATTTAATAACTCATTTGGGTGTAAAAGAACATGAGATAAGCACATTTATTCTTATTAACAAAGAGACATTTTGTGACATTATATTTGAGACTGCTTTTTCAATGGAAATTTTTCTTGAAGAATATGAAAAAAGAAAGGCTGTTACCCATGGAATATTTATGTGATAAAAGCATTTAACAGGGAAAAAAGAAGAGTCATGTACAATTCTGAACAAAGGAAGAAACAGAATTTGAAAGCTTTATGTAAGGAAGTACTAGACATTGCAAAAGTTAATGATAAAAGGGGTTTATGGACTGGTAGCTGGGATTGTAATATTGTGTTAAAATGAAAAGAGAAAAAATTATACATATACCAAGCATGATAAATGTGGAGAGGAATAGAGGTGATATAAAATACTAGAGACAACCCAAAACATGTTTTTCTTTGGTAAAAAAGACATACAATAAGTAACTGTGACAAAAGAAAGTGTTATATTTGTGGGGAAATGGGACATGATGCAAAAAATGTTAATTGAAATGTTATAAATGTAACTCACTTGGACATTTATGGATAGATTGCAAAAATGAAAATAACACTAAGCAAAAAGAAAGAGAAGAAAATGAACTAAAAGAAGACATTTTAGAAATAGTAGAAATAGAAGAAAAAATGGATGAAAAAATAATAAAAATGGCATACAAGAAGGTTCTGAAATAAGTGACGAAGAAGTCAATAACTAGGAGGAAGTAAAAGGAAAAAAGAGAATTACATTGGTAAAAGGGGTAAAAGACAGAACAAGAAAATTTAAAGGGATAAGTACAAAAGAAAAAGAAAGAAGGGAAATGTATGAAAAATAATATATACAGCTGAAGACTGGGATTAGTATAATGGGTGAATTGTTTGACTTACAGATACAATGTACAGAGTTTTAAGTCTCATCTTGGGAACAAAAATTGGTTAGGCTTAAAAGCTAGTCCACTAGTTAGCGATGAATTAATGAAACCACAAATCTAAGGAAAAGGGAAAATAAAAAATTTAGAGTGCTTTCTGCAAATGTGAATAGGAATTTTGGAGTGGTGTAATTTATGTAATGTAAATGTAATTATATTAGAAGACAAAGGATTTTTAACAAATGAAGAAAGATTGCAAACAGAGAAACTATGAGAAGGAAAGATAATCTGGAATTTGGGAAATAAGAGGTGTTCTAGAATAGCCATATTCTGTAGAAATACAGTGAAGATATTACATGTAACATTAGCAAGAATAGGAAAATTAACAATTGTAGATTTAAAATGGAAAGAACAAGTCTATATTATAATGTTGTATGCTTATACTAACTGTAAAGAAAAGCAAAGCTTATTTCATCAGATTTTAGACTGCGTAGTTAAATATTATAATAGCAGTAGACAATAATTGTGATTTAAGAGGCAAGCATAGAAAGAAAGGAAATGTTATAAGAAAAATGTTAGAAGTTATAAGATATGGTAAGTTAAAAAAATTAATGGGCTTACAAAGGGGGTAAGTATAGAACTGAAACAGATTATTTTATAGCATCAGAAAGTTTGGTTATAGGAGGAGATAGTTAAAACAGGATTTTCTGGTCATCTTGCAATATGACTAAAGATAAAAGAAAACAATGAATATATAAAAATAGTCAAAGGAATAAAAATGATAAATGTGAAAGCATGGAATGAAGAAGGAAAGAGAATAGTAATACAGTTATGGAAAGCTCATATTACTATGAGAACAGTTTGTAAAAAGTGGTCTGAATGGTGGGTGTTATTTAAGGAAACATATAAAAAGTTTTTTACAGTGGCAATATGATCTGAGAAAAGTTGAGAAAGAAAAATATAAAAGAACATATAATGATGCATTGGAAGATTTAGAACATAATGATAGAAAGCACTTTGTCAAAAAAAAGAATTATATGAAAGAAATCAAGAAAAATACAAGGGATGTTATATAAGCAAATATATTTTTACAAGGAAAATGAGAAGAAGTATCAAGTTACTTAAGCAGATAAATAAAGGAAGATGGTACTATAATGAGAGAAATACAAAATGTAAAAGGAGAAATAAAAAGAAGTCAGAAAAATATTATGAATAGTGTGTACAATATGTATAAGAAATATTTGAGGAAAACAAGAAGGTAGTGAAAAAATATGTAAAGTAAAAACGTTAACAGAAAAAGAGAATAATGAGTTAGATAAAGTATTAGGACAAGTAAATATAGATTCAGATGCGGATCTAGATAGAATATTGTATGAAATGTATAAAAATTTAAGGGATTGGCAAAAAAAATGTTAAATATTTCAAATGAATGGCTAAATGTATGTATTATGTATAAAGAATTATGTAATGGAATACTTAAATTCATATGGAAGTAGGAAGTTAGAAGATAATTAAAAAAACTGGAGACTAATGGTATTGAATAATAATGATTATTAGATCTTTATGAAAATAATACAAAAGTGATTTGAAACTAAAATTGGAAATATGAAAGATAACATATATAGTATAAAGGGGAAGGGTTGTCAAGAATTATTAATGATAGTTAGAGAAATTGTGGATGATATTATGAACAGAAAAAATAAGTGAAAATCATGATATGAGACATTAATAAGGCATTTGACACAATTAGATATGAAATCTTCTGGGTAATAATGAAAGAATATAAGTGAGAAAGTTAAGAAATTATGTATATCGGTGTATAGAGTAATAATAAAGTAAAAATACTTGTACATGGCTGGTTAAGCCAAGAGGTACATATGAAAAGTAGTGTACAACAGGGATGTCCAATAAGTTGCATACTCTTTGAATTAGTTATGAATGTGACAGTATGTGAAATAAATTACAAAACGAAGAAGGTGGGGAATATAACACCTGAAGCATTAAGAATTCCAATTCTATTAACATATGCAGATGACATTATAATAATTACAAAAAAAATGTGGATAAAAGAAGTAATAATTTGCACAAACAAGTGTTTAGAGATGATAGGGATGGCTTTAAATAAAGAGAAAAGTAAAGGTTTAGGTGATGTAGTAAAGATCAGGGATATATATTTTACAATGATTGAAATGTCTGTGTTAGATATACAATTTGGGAATAAAGATGTAAGTAGAATTCAATGGAAAAAAACAATAGAAGAAATAAAGCAAACATGCCTTTTCTGGAGAACATATAAATGATCATTCCGAAAAAAATGGCTTATTTGATTATTTCAGTACTGATGGGAAAAACAGCATACTTAGCAAGTGTATTTATGTTGGCAACAGTATTTGAAAAGGAATTATTGCAGATTTCTTTTCATTTATAGGGAGTTCTAGATTAAACCCAGTAAAAACAAGGGATTTTGTATGTAAATAAGAAGGAGGTTTATGGTTAATTAACCCAGTGGCATATGCTGCTTCATTAAATTTGTACAAAGTGTTAAAGTGGATAAAAGAAAAAGATAAGAAATTAGTAGTAAAACTATATACATATAAGTGTGATAAATTTGGGGTATGATAAAAAAGACCTAAAGAGAAAAGTGTGTATAAATGAATAAATAAAATGTTACCAAGAAAAAATATTTTTGTGGAAAATAAAATCTGATGATATAGAAAAAGATAGAAAAGTATGGTATAAGAATGTAACGATAAAACACTACTACATAAAAATATGAGTATATGCTATGTTTCCTATCAGTACTGAATTCATCAAATAAGCCTTTTTTCTAAATGATCATTTATATGTTCTCAAGAAAAGACAAGCTTGTTTTATTTCTTCGATTGTCTTTTTCTCATTAAATTCTACTTACATCTTTATTCCCAAATGTTATATCTAACACAGAAACATAATTCATTGTAAAATATATACCCCCTGTCTTTACTACATCACCTATACCTTTACTTTTCTCTTTATTTAAAGCCATACATATCACGTCTAAATGCTCATTTGTGTAAATTATTACTTATTTTATCATTATTTTACAGTTATCATAATGTCATCTGCATATGTTAACAGAATTGGAATTCTTAATCCTTCAGGTAGTATATACCCTCTCCCACATTTTATAATTTATTTCACATACTATCACATTTATAACTAATGTGAAGAGTATACAACATCCCTGTGTAACACCACTTTTCATATGTACCTCTTGTCTTAACCAGCAATTTATAAATATTTTACTTTATTATTACTATACACTGATATACATAATTTTTTTACTTTCTCACTTGCATTATACTGTTTCATTATTACCTGTAAGAGTTCATGTACAATTGTATTAAATGTCTTATTAAGGTCTCCTATCATGGTTTTTGCTTCTTCTTTTCTATTCTTAATATCATCCAAAATTTCTCTATCATTAATAATTCTTGGCAACCCTTCCCCTTGCTACTATATATACATCTTCCATAATATTTTCCATTTTAGTTTCAAATCTATTTTATATTATTTTCATAAAGATCTAATAACATATTATTCAATACTATCTGTCTCAATTTTTTAATTTTCTTCATCCATATGAATTTGAGTATTTGACTGCTTAATTCTTTATACATAAAACCTTAATTTAACCATTCATTCAAAATCTTTGTTTTTATTTATTTATTTATTTATTTATTTTTTTGCCAGTCACTTAAAATTTTGTAAATTTCATACCCTATTCCATCTGGTCCTGCAGCCAACTCTATAGTTATTTGTCCAAATACTTTATCTAACTCATTTAAAGAATTCTCCATTTTCAACTCTTTATTCTCTTTTTCTGTTAACTTTTTATTTTCCACATTTTTTCACTATCTTCTTGTTTTCTTTAAACATTTCTTGTACATATTGTAATACACTATTCATAATATTTTCTTGAGTTCTTTCTATTTCTCCTTTTACATTTTTATTTCTTGCATTATACTACCATCTTCCTTTACTAATTTGCTTAAGTAACTCAATACTTGTAATTTCCTTGTTAAAAAAAATCTTTGCTTATATAACATTTTTTTGATTTCTTTCATATGATTCTTTTTCTTTGACAAAGAACTTTCTATCATTATGTTTGAAAACTTCCAATGTATCACTATATGTTATTTTATATTTTTCTTTCTTGACTTTTTTCACATCATATTGCCACTGCAAAAAACATGTTTTATATTTTTTCTTAAATATCATCCACCATTCATATCAATTTTGTGCAAAGTGCTCTCATAGTAATAAGATCTTTCCATAACTGGAATACTAATGTCTTTGCTTCTTCATTCCATGCTTTCTCATTTACCCTTTATATTCCTTTGTCTATTTTTAAATATTCCTTGTTTTTCTAATCTCTAGCCATATTACAAGATGATCAGAAAATCCTGTTCCAAATAGGTTCATAGGTCCAAAGGTACCTTTCTCCTATAACTAAGTCTCCTTACACTACAAAATAATCTATTTCAGTTCTATACATGCCCCTTTAGTAACTCCATCAATTTTTGTCCCAAAGTTTTGATATGCCACATCTTATAATTTATTTATTTATTTATTATTTATTTACATTTGATAACTGGGTAGTGTCTGACTGAAGCCTCGTTTTCAGTGGAGACCCGGGGAGATAAACTCCAAGGAATATTACATAATTATACATTTATACATATGACAATTACAATAGGAGTTCAAATGCAAGTTCCTTGATATTGTATCTAAACGCATATAACAATTATAGTAACATAAATGTATACTATTCATACAGACAAAACAAAATGAAAAGTATATATAAAAAATATATATGTATATATATATATATATATATATATATATATATATATATATATATATTTTTTTTTTTTTTTTTTTTAGGATAGAAATATCAAAAACTGAAGCTATGAAGACTTACTTGCCAATAAATAGTAACAATGAGTGTTGGAGAGAAGGAAGTCAGGCAGTAAGGGGTCAAATTAGTTATCCTGGTGGAGAACATTAGCAAAGCCTATGTTTGGTAAAATATTCCTTTAGGGACTGTTTAAATGAATGTGTATCATTGATGGACAGAATATGCTGAGGTAGATAATTCCAGTGTTTGGTAATGATATGTGAGTATAAGGAGACTCTGTGAAAGTTTTGGGTTTTGTTAACCTTCAACAATACTTTATCAGCAGACCTAAGAGATTTTAGGTTAGTGTAGGGTTGGACAAGGTCAAATAGAGCTAGGCAGTTGTCAAGTTATAAGAATGTATGGGCAGTTAATAGCTGAGTCAGAGTAAGAAGACGAGGTAGCTCTAACCAGTTCAGCTGGAGAAGGGCAGTGCAATTGTGAGATCTTTGAGATTGATTAGTGGCAAATGTGGCTATTTTGTTATAGCAAGATTCTAGGCTATTCAGTTCAGATTTGCAAAGACTGGTAAATATTTGTGAACAGTAAAACAGGGAAGATAAGAGATGCTTTCTGGCTGTTGTGAGTCTGGCATGATCAGTAAGATATGATTTATCCATATAGAGAGAATACAGTTTGATATGAATCTTTTTAATTGTTATTGCAAGATGTTTATCAAACTTAAGTCCACTATCAGTTGTGACACCAAGAAATGTTGTATGTTCAACGAGTTCTATTTTTGGGCCATTGGAGGGAGAAATAGAGATAGGTAGTTGATTTATAGGTATTTACTAGGCTAATGACCACAAGGCTCTAGCCATGCATCCCAAATCTCTGACAAGTTCTTATACCCTTGATAAGTGTAAGCATAGGCCTGGGAGATGAACCATTACAGGTTACCTGTATGCATCAGAGACATAGGTGCCAAACCAAGGATGAATTTCCGGTTTCCCATCAATTGTCCAAGTTGCACTTGAATTGGATTAGGGAGGAACTCTGCTTCACATGGATGGGGAGCCTGTTTTATAGATGAGGTAGTCTCTGGGATACATACCTATCTCTCCAGCAGGTCCTATTTATATCACAGGCAAGGTTTAAGTCTTTAGAATGGGTAATTCTGATACTGTTTGTTTTGTGGATATGCAGGAGGTCCATCAGAGTGAGGTCTGCAGTGCCCTGTGTGCCATGCATAGGTCTCACCTCAAAAGCCTGTAGGGACAGAATACAGGGATAGGACTTTGAGATGGTCTGCATAGGACATGTTACTTATGCCCTCTATTCTTTTAGTGAGGAACCTCTGTGGAAGTTCCAATTGTTGGATATGCCTGGTTAGGTACATACCAAAGGGGGCATTGTACTGAATGATAGGTCTGATGAATGCCGAATACAGTGGAACAATGACTTCCTTGGACTTAGATGCCATACCTTTGTTTATAAGTTGTGCTACATAGAATGATTTCCTTAACACTGTCGACATGGGTTGATCAAAGGCTACTACATTACTATCTATGTGTGTCCCTAAGTCCCTGACTACTGGGTCAACTCTAAAGGGTGTGCTGTCCATATGATAGTTACCAGGGATGGATAACTTCCCAGAGGATACTATTATGCATTTCTTGTCATTTAGTTTTAGTCCATGACTCTGACACCAGTAGTTTGTCTGTGTCAGCCCCTCCTCGAGAATATTTGTGTCAGTCTGAGATTCAATGACAGCTCCTAATTTGCAATCATCTGCAAATTTAATCAGCCAGAGACCACTGACATTGGCCTTGACTTCAGATAATTAAATGCCAAAAAGGAGCAGTCCAAGGACTGATCCCTGAAGGACTCCACTTGTGACTGGCCTCTTTGTAGAGGTGGACTCCCTGATTCTAACTTCCTGAGTCCTGTCTGTGAGCCAATTGACTATCCACTGGGTGACATACAGGTTTGTACCTAACCTCTTTAGTTTGTCAACAATTCCCGAGTGGGGTATTGTATCAAATGCCTTGGCCAGGTAAAAGTAGGCAGTGTGAATGATTTTGCCCTCATCCATTGCTATGGTGACCTTCTCAAAGAAGTCCACAGGGTTGAGTAGGCATGATCTGCCCTTTACGAAACCAAACTAGGTTGGGTCCAGTATCTGGAGGTTTACTATACCCCTATTCATCGTCTCCGTGATAATTCTTTCCATGGCTTTACATGTAAGACTAGTGAGACTTATGGGTCTGTAGTTTCCAGGATCTGTAGATGGCCCCTTTGTGCAGAGGGATGACTGTTGCCTTTCTCTATTCATGAGACACAAAGCCTGTTTGGAGGCTGCAGTTAAATAGTAATTCCAGAGGCCCTGATAGGTCATGTTACATGCTATGTAGAAGGCATCCTGTGCTATTGCCTGGGCCCATTGATGCAATGTTCTTGGTCTTAGAGAGAGCACTAAGGACCCATTCCCTAGAGATTGTAGGGGGAGTTATATTGCGGGAGAGACAGAGGAGTAAAGCTGGAGCTGAATTTATCATCCAGGAGGTTTGCTATATCTTCTGGCTCAGTATAGGTGGCTCCATTTACAATGAGCTCTGCACACAATTGTGCATTGCCTTTGAGGTTGCGGACATAGCTAAAGAATGCTTTATGATTGCCATTGGCCTGGGATGCCAAACACACTTCAAATTTGGCTTTGGTAGACTTTATTTGTCCTCTGAGTTGTTTGTTTAGTTTGATGAGAGTGCTTTATCCTGCTGGTGCTTCACCTCCTAATTTTTGCCATGATTTGTTTCCTCCTGTTATACATCTGATTGATTTTGTGATTCCACCAGGGTGGCTTGTTTTTGGAGTTAGTTCTGCATTTCTTCTTGGTGGGTGCAGCTGCCTCTATACAGCTATTAACATGCTTATACAAGATTTCTGTGAACAGTTCTGCATAGACAGAAGTGTTCTCAGGATTTATAGGGGCTTGAAGTTTTGCCAGGTTCTCACCTAATAGCAGGAGGTTAGCCTTAGAATAGTTTCTGAATATTCCCAGTTTACCTCGGGGTCCAGGTTTTATTTTTACTTCAAAGGAGACCATTTTGTGGTCTGACCTTTCCAGGGAAGGCATTACAGTAGGGGGTGTAAAGCACCCTCCCATATTAGTGAGGACCAGATCCATTATGGTTGCACCCCTAGTTGGTGTATTGTCTATATGGTCCAGGGAGTTTGTGTTTACAAAATCCAGGAATCTCTGTCCATGTACATTTAATGTTGTATAAGATTCCCAGTTAATAGTGGGGTAATTCAAGTCACCCATGAATATGGTATTTGGTTGGATGGTTAATTTTTCTAATAAGTTTAAATGCATGCTATGGGTTTTCTGGGTCATAGAGGGGGACCTATAGCTTGCAAGGAAGTGGTATTGGATTTTACCTATGGTGATTTGAACATGGAGTAGCCCAAGTGCATTGTCCTGTTTGAATTGCCTTGAAGTATATTTATTTTTGATGTAAATAGAGACACCTCTACCTTTAGTTCCTGCCTGTGAAGTAGCTGGTCTAAATATGTGGAAGGCATTAGAACCCTGCACTGTTGGTGTGCTGTCCGCGGCTTTAAACCATGTCTCTGAGACCACACATACATCAGCATTCTCTTGGGTAAAGTGAGCTTTGAGGGAATGGACTTTTTCGTTTAGGCTCCTAGCATTGAACAGTAATACCTTTAGATTTTCTTGGTTTTGATTTGCTATGTCGGAAGTACTTTCAGTTTGGCATTGCCTAAAAAAGGCACTATGGGGGAAGACAATGATTTAGCTAACATTCAAAAGTCTAGAGGAGAGAGGTGCAGACTATCCCTGGCAAAGTAGCATGATCTGTTGACCATCTCCTTCCATGCTGACAAATATTGCACCACCTTAGAATGACACCAGAAACAAAGCAAATTATTAAAGTCAATCATCTTTTGTTCGTATTGTGGCATCATCCTTGGAGAAGGTAAAATGCTGCTCAGTGCTAGGCTCATACCAGCCTGAGACATATTCCGAAAGCTCTATGATGTCTCTCTTCATATAGTCTAGGGGGGTATGTCTGAGGTCATTTACTCCAACATGGACTATGACTGAGTCATATTGGTAATTGTGATCCAATGACCTGAGTGCCCCTGATAAGCAACTGACCGTAATTTTCTCCTTAATCAGCCTGGTAAGAGAGACATCAGTGTGTCTCACAATGGAGTCTCCAATGACTGGTGGATTGTGTGGTGATTTGCCTTATGGGTTTAGAGGTAGAGGCTCCATGAGATGTAGCACTATGTGCTGATGTGGGTGTTGTTTTGAAAGAGCGCATTAGGGGCTGCTGAGGGTATTTCTTATGTGTATTTTGTCTAGGAAGTCTTTGTGGTTTAGGAAGGTTACATGTAAGTGCCTTAGTATATGTGGGTCTATATGTCTGCTTTGAATTGTGCATGACGGGTGCAGCATGTGTACTAATAACAACCTTATTGACATTAGGAGTACTTCTATGTGAGAGCTTTGCCTCCAGTGACATTGTGTAAATACATCTGTCACATACTGTATCAGTTTGTTTGAAAATTAACTGGTTGCCAGTAAACATGAGGCAATTTCTACATTGCCTCAGGATGCCCATATCCACAAAGCTGGTAATGGAGACAGTAGGAAAGTTCATATCCATGGCAACAGACCTTTTTTTATTAATTAGACTGTTGGAGTCAGAATATCAGTCACTGTCAGGAGCATCCGGTTTGCAACTATGTGGGCAATGCTTGTCACTGCAAACTAGCTGTCCTGTGTGCAACTAGATACTGGAGAAATTTCAGTTGTGCTTTTACAGGAAAAATGTCACTCAAGGTGCCTGTGTCTGTACAGAGGACTGCCAAACACTTGAGGGGAAACTAATATGTAAACCCTGAAAATTTAAAGATGAAGTAAGCAGATATTCTGAAGTTGGAAAGAAATCAAGCAGTACTTACTGAAAACAAGAATTAACTTGTCGAGAATGATGGAAAGAGGAGAGTCACATGAATGGCTACTGCCTGGCTACTACTAATGCTGGTCTCATCAGAGCTTCATTCTGTTGGGATACAATGCTCCTTTACTTCTTCTCTCACCAGAAGCAAAGTGTTAGCACCAATCCCAAGAAGAGAAGCAGGCCACAGCCTGTTTGGTGATCCACATTCTTGCCAGGAATCAATGCACTCTGCTCCTACTTTCACCAGGATCAAAATATAAGCACAGATTCCAAGCTGTCACCTATAAAGCAGTTATTAGGCTTTCTGGTGATCAGCGGTACTCATTCTCTCACCAGGAGAAAAACAGAAGCACTAATTCTGAGATGACTACTGGGAGGCAGAATGTCGGCTCTCCAACAACTGGTGGTCTTGCAATAGATGCTTAAAGGTAAGATGAAAAAAAATGGTTTAGCCTAAACACTGCAGTGTGCATTAAGCATGTTATATATGAAAGTGGTTAACTTGTCTAAAAATGTAAGTTTTAGTGGAGAGCCAATATGTTTAAAAGAACAAGATAGATTGAAAGGGGTGGGCACTTTTGTATTCTGGTACTATGGAATACAGCAGGATGGCCAATAAATGTAAATAGTTGAAGGGGAGTGATTTCACAAAATGATCATTTTGTGCTTACTCACACCAGCCAGTCAAAGCAGAGGAAACGAGATATATGGTCAAATTAACATAAGGGGCAGGCTCTGTCTGACTCAGAAGAGACAGAGCTGTGGTCTCCTTTCAAGTTTTAATATGCAGTTAAAAGAAGAATACAAGTAAAACACATTGTAAAGAAAACAAATCACAGAATACAAAATAGAAAAAGGCAATAAAGTAATACAAAATACAAAAACTAAAAAACAAACTAACCTTTCCTCACAGCAAAGTGTTGCTGAATGAACTGGTTGGTTGTTGCTGAGGTATTACAGAAGACCATAAACTTGGTTTTATTGGGGTTAAGTATAAGTTGCCGGGCTGTTAAGTAGTTTTCAATATTGTGGAGGGTGCCTGAGTTTGGGACTCCTACATGTATAGGGAGCTGGGGGAGAGTCTATTGTCCAATAAAGTGGCTTGTTTCCTATCTGACAGGTAGCTATGAAACCAGCTTAGGGCTTCAGGGCTGCAGTGGTAGAAAGCCAGTTTATTGAGAAGTATTTGATGGGCTACAGTGTCAAATGCTTTTGACATATCTAGGCAGGTAGCAGAGACTAGTTGTCTTTGTTTTGAGTTGATTTACGGTATTAGTAAAGCTAATTAGAGCTGCACTGGTGCTATGCCTAGGTCGAAAGCTATGTTGTGTATTAGATAATAGATTATTTGACAGAAAGTGGTCTAAGATCTGTTTGTATATACATTTTTCTAAGATTTTGATAAGTGGTGACAAAATGGCTATAGGTCTGTAGTTGGATACATCAGTAGAGGGACTACCTTTATGTAAGGGTATGATGTGAGATATTTTCCAGAGGAGTTTTATATACTCTTCAGAGACAGAACGGTTAATTAGAATAGATATAGGGTAAATGATGGAAGTAGCAGCTAGTTGTAGAAAGTCACCAGGCAGCTGGTCTGCAGCTAGTGGTGCAAGGTGTTAGTTTAGAAAGGACATTTTTAATATAACTTGTTTAGATAGTTTTGAGATAGAGGAGGGTAGAATTGTTGTTGGAGGTTTGAGGTATGGACAGAGGCATATTAGGGGTTCTGTTTACTAGAGGCGTTACTGAGTTAATAAAATGGGAGTTAAATTGAATGGCTATGCAATCATTTGGTTTGGTCAGAGTTGGGGCTGGGGTAGTAGGTTTTCCTGGGTTGAGAAGGAGGTTGATTGTTTGCCAGAATCTTTTAGGATTGTTCTGATATTTTAGCTGACTTGTTTGGAAGTAGTATTTTTTTTTGTCTTGTTTAGTTTTTTGGTTTGATTTCAAAGTTTTTGGTAAGTAGTTAGATTTTGTTTACTTCTATTATTCTGAAAGAGATACCAGGTTCTGTCCCTTTGTTTCAGTAGAAGAATTTTGTCTTTTGACAGCCAGGGAAGCTGTTTGGATTTAGTACGAATTTTTTTAATTGGGACTAGATCATTAAGTATTTGTAGGAAAGCACTACTGACGTACTGTACTGCATGGTCCAATTTAAGAGTTTTTAGAGGTGCCCAGTCATATTGTTGAAGAAGAGTATTAAATAAGGTAGGAGAAAAGAGTTTTTATTGTGAATATAGCAAAATGAAATGTTACAATTTTGTGTATATTTTCTAATCAAGTAGGTAGGGAAGTGACCACTTAATGTGTCAGGGAGACACCCGTCATCATAGCTAATATAGGATTTGTTTGGTAAAATCCAGTGAAGAATGGATTGCCTGTTGGTGTGTTGGTCTGAAGAAGTTTTGTCACTGAACCAAACAAAGCGCTGATTTTATTACTTTTGTGTTTTGCTAACATCTTTGCCATTGCCTTATGTTTTAGCAGTTATTTCAGCTTATGGTGTGTTTGTCGATAGATGTGGGGGTGGTTAATTTTTTGACAGAAATTGTACAGGTTTATAAAGTTAGTAGGGTGGGTTAGAAGAGCAGGTAGTCTGAAGTTAGTAGTGGCCCGTTCAAGGATATTTTCAATATTTTGGAGGTTATTAGCAAGGGGCAGGTAGATCGCCATAAAGATAATGGACTTATGATTATTCATATCTAGGCATGCTACTGAAACATCTGAGTTAGGGATATCAGGTGGAGTAGAGTTAAGTTGCGCCAGTTTAAGATTGTTTTTAAACAAAATGGCAATCCCACCACCACGTCTAGATACTCTATCAGTTCTGAGGATGTTATAACATTCAGGAAGAAATTCTTCAGATTTAATATGAGGCTTAAGACATGTTTCAGTAATGACAGTTATATCAGGGGAGTAAAGGGCAATAGCAGCATGAAATACATGTACTTTGTTTATCAAGCTTCTGAGGTTGACGTTAATGATGAGAAGGTCAGAGTTACTTGTTTTCAGTGGCAAATAGGAGTTAGGTGTGGAGTTAGGGGAGGTGTCAGAATGTGGATTTGGGGGTAGAGAATGTGGCGAGGGTTGGGCCTGGATTAGGATGGATGTTACATTGGAGTTTAATATGGGTAAGGGAATGGAGGGTAAGACATCTTAGGATGGAAAACAGACTGTGATTTTTACATAGTGTAGTAGCAGAGCTGTGGGTTTGAAAATATCTAAGAGAGAATAGTAGAGTGGGGGAGTTGTTGAAAAGGTATGGGGAGATGTGAACAGTGGGTTTGTCATGATGCAGGTCCTCAAATACTGGCAAGGTAGGGGGATAGGTTGTTTGTGAGAAGGTATGATTGGAAGGAGGTGGTATAAAGGGCTAGGATTAACAGAGATAGCAGGACAGGGAGAGAGATAATAGGTTTTATTAGAGGCATAGTAAAGAAGGTAGATTGTAGTTAAGGTCAGGGTTGATAGATTGTAGATAAACTAAAGAAAATCTTATGTAGAAGAGTCAGAAAGGAGAAGTGAGTTTGAAAATTGTAGGTGGAGTCTAGAAATAAAGGAAATCGATCCTGGTTTGGGTGGGAATGGGGGACTAGGGGAGTGGAGTGAGCTTGAGTGCAGCAAGGGCGAATGGAGCTGGCAGCACCTGAGGCTAGCAAAGTGAGAGCAGAAATCAACTTGCAGAATAAAAAACTATCAGCATCAGTGTAAACACTAACCAAGTATGTCAGGAATAGAGGAAAAATAGTATAGGATTGATTTACAATAAAGACAAATTAAAGAAAGTAGTTGCACTAGCTTTTAAATGTCAAATAAGAATTTCATGCACTAGTCTGGGAAAGTCCAAGGGAAAAGCCTGGTAGTAAGATAGAGGGTCGAAGGCATCCTTTTGTTAGGGAATTATAAGCCCTGGGTTCAAATACTCTTCTGAGGAACAGGGTCATTGAAGTACAAAAGTATTGAAGGAAGTCACTGGAGGGAAGTCTGTTAGTCTAAAAGAATTGGGGGGGGGGGGCTATGAGAGGGTCATATGCAGCTGTTGCTCCTGGCTTAGTGAACACTAGGACACTATATTCAGCTATTTTGTCAATACTTGTAAAGTACAAAGTAGCTTATAAGTGTAAAAGTTTAGGAGCACGTTCACCATGAAAGAGGCACCTACTTTCACTTGTAAAGTAAAGTAGTGTCCTGTCAATGTTATAATAAAAATCATTGCAGCATGATCCACTGGAAGGCTGTCCAGAAGAGCACTTTCATTTTTTTTTTTTTGGGGGCACGTTATGTATGAGGTCACTGTTTTTTATTCACTTATAAAGTAAAGTAGTGTCCTGTCAATGTTATAATAAAAGCCATTGCAGCATGATCCACTGGAAGGCTGTCCGGGAAAGCACTTTCAGTTTTGGGGGTGGGGGAGGGGACCACCGAATGTGTGAGGTCGCTGCTTTTTATTCACTTGTAAGGTAAAGTGGTGTCCTGTCAATGTTATAATAAAAGCAGTGGCAGCATGATCCACTGGAAGGCTGCCCAGGAGAGCACTTTCAGTTTTGGGGGGGCAACGGAATGTATAAGGTCACTGTTCTTTATTCACTTATAAAGTAAAGTAGTGTCCTGTCAATGTTATAATAAAAGCCATTGCAGCACATTCCACTGGAAGGCTGTCTAGGAGAGCACTTTCAGTTTTTTTGTTGGGGGGAGGGACCACCAAATGTATGAGGTCACTATTTTATCTTAACAAACTATACGCTTAAATCTAATCATAGGGCACACAATCACCGAGGGGAACATCCAGCTGCAAAAGGGGGACTTCTGCAGCTTCTAACATTTTTCTTATATCATTTCATTTCTTTTTATTCTTGCCTCTTAAATCATTAAAGTCTCCTGTTATTATAATATTCATATTTCTCACTACATAATCTAAAATTTGATGAAATAAAATTTCCCTTTATTTACAGTTAGTATAAGCATACAATGTTATAGTTCTATAGACTTGTTCCTTCCATTTTAAATCTACAATTGTTAATCTTCCCATTTTTGCTAAAGTTACATCAAATATCTTTACTGTATTTCTACAGAATATGGTTATTTCAGAACATCTCTCATTTCCCAAATTCCAGATTATCTTTCCTCCCCATAGTTTCTCTGTTTGTAATCTTTTTTCATACGTTAAAAATCTTGTGTCTTCTAATATAATTACATCTACATTGCATGTATTACACCACTCCAGAATCCTTATTTTTCCTACTATATTTTTATACTATTCACATTTGCAGGAAGCACTCTAAAATTGTAATTTTTCCTTTGATTCATGATTTCATAGCTAATTACTAGTTTAGCTTTCTTAATAGGCCATTCTAAGCCTAGACAATTTCCCTCGTAGCAGAGAGAATCAAACACTGCACCTTGTGTTTGTGAATCAAGCACCTTAACCATAATACCAATCCCCAATCATTAGCAATATATATATATATATATATATATAATCTATATATATCTATATATGGGTCTAACTGAGATGGTCGACAGGCCATATGATCGACACTCATTTGGTCGACAGTTCATTTGGTCGACAGGCAGATTTGCCCCCCTCCCCAATGTTGTGCGACCCTGGAGTTGATATATATAGTTGGGGGGTGTGGGGGGCACATCCCCCCACATTGGGGGGTGTGGGGGACGAAGCCCCCCACATAACATGCTTGTCGACCAAATGAACTGTCGACCAAATGAGTGTCGATCATATGGCCTGTCGACCATCTCAGGTAGACCCCTATATATACATATGGTTCTACTTCGACCCATCGTAATTACATTTAACCAAAGCTCACTTACCCAATCCCAGTTCTTTGAAACTTCAGTTATCAGAAAGCACAGACTGATGAAATCCTTTCCATGTAAAAGGAACAACTTGGCCACCATGAGAAAAAAAAAACTTACATGGACCAAACCTAAACCCAACAAAGTGGGGGGCTTCACCTCCACACCCCCCTACTTAAATATTTCAACTCCAAGATCACACTACATTGAAGAAAGTGCAAAGTTCACCATAGTGGCCAAGTGATTCATTTCACAGGGAAAGGATTTCTGCAGTCCATCCAACATACTTGTATTTTTCATTTTCTTCAGCCTTCTTTTCTACTACTCCATTTTGCCTTCTTTTACTTTCTCTGCATATGTTTTCTTTTCCATGCCACTACTATTCTTCAGGATTGTCTCTGTGTCCTCCTTTTGTATTTTGTCTATAATGTCCACCCAGGAAATATCTCCTTCATTTTATAGCTCAGTCTGCACCACCATTTCTTTAAGTAAATCATCATGTAACCCTCCTGATTGGATGGTTGTAATTATATAGCCATCATTTGCTAACTCATCTCCTTCAAACAGATTTCTTCAAAATGTCATCAGAATCCTGCACACATTCTCTGCTGTTGATATTTCCTTTCTCCTACATTTCTTTCACCACTCCATCATCTCATTCTCTCTCTCCCTCTCTGCCTCCATATTTCTCCAGGTTGCATGTGAACCTGAAATGTAAACAGGAAGCACTTCTGAAAAATGGGTCTCAGTCCCACTCTCAACAATGATGAGTATGTTTTTTTTATGGGTCTATATTACATGATCGAAGTTTCAAAACTTTGAATCTGAAATGTCCGACACCACATGATCAAAGTTTTGAAACTTCAAAACTGTAATACAGACACAACAACCTACACAAACAAACCATTTAAACACTGTAAGCATGGGGGCAAGCCCCCCCTGCACCACCTACACCCCCGCTACTTAAATATACCAACTCCAAGATCGCAAATCAAAATCTTCCCTTTCCACGCCGTATGGAGATCTTCGTTAAAAGATTTGAGGTTTCAAAACTTCAATTATATGGTGTCGACCATATCAGATTCGAAGTTTTGAAACTTCAGTCTTATGATATAGACCTTTTTTATTGATATATACGTTACATATTATTTACATATTTACATTTATTTACAAATCTCCATACATTATAAATTTCAAGTTTAAGCATTTCCCACCCACTCTTTTATCCACAACCAAAACATCTTTGTTAAAGCCCATTTTCCATTGTATTTGATTTCATTTAGTCTCTTGCTCCATATAGTCCACAATGCATAAAATATTACTCTGTCCATTTTTTTCACCTCTTCCTGTTTTCGTGCACCATAATAACCAAATTCCATTATGCCCATATTTATTTGTTCAAATTTTAACAAACTTTTCACTCTATTATGTTTACATATTTCTTTCCACAAATTTCAAAAACACATGCTCAATAGTTTCAAACTTTCCACATTTATTACATATTCTATCTTGTTTTTTCTTGTATGGCATATTCGTCTTAACCTGGAATTTTCTAATAGACAATCTCCATAAAAAAATCATTACATTTTTTAATCTTTTATAGTTTTTATGTCTCATCATTATGGCTTTTTTCTTATCTATTTCTAAATCTTTCCATGGATCAATGCAATAAAATGCTTTCATAATATCTAATTACCATTCCTTTCTATTTTTTCACATATATTCTTTTTTTATTTTCCATAACACAATTTTTGGTACTCTTTCATTTCTTCATTCATAATGTTTTTCCTTTTTTAACTTAAATTCCTTCCCACAGTTCTTTGTATTTATAATATAATATAATATAATATAATTTCAATCAAGTTTTCATTTTTTTTTCATAATTCCTTTTAATGCCTTATATAAAACTAAATATGCTGCATGTACTATTGGGTTTATTAAACCCAAGTTTCCTTGCTCTCCCTTCATATATAGAATCCCTCTCTTGACTGGATTCAGTCCAGAGCCCCATATAAAAGAAAATATACTGTAAGCATCATTAATTCCTTTTAATGCTTAATAAGAATCATATTGATGTTAGCAACCTAAGCAATTTTTCCTATTATCATGGTGTTCAACATGTGCTTTTTCTCTATATGAAAATCTATATGATTTCCAAAAAATATCCATATCCTTTATTTCTTTGAGTACATTATCCCATTGTTGTTGTCTGTATTCATTTCTTCCAAATATTATTTCTAATATGTCAATATATTTTTCATTGAACTCAATACCTCCTATCATACCTTCAAAACCATAGCCTTTACTTATCTCTTTATTTATACTTAAACCATTTTTTTAATTTTTACTTAATTTTTCATTTACTTTTTCCAGCCATATTTTATTTTTAACAATTAGTACAATATCGTCCACATAATTATACATTATTGGCAATTGTACTTCCTTCATCATTTTGTATCCACCACGACTTGACAGTTTATTAATTTCCTTCACTATTATATTCATAACTAATGAGAAAATTACACAAATTATAAATCATGCAAGTGATTTAAGTAGGGAATTAAATAAAATAGTTGCAATGTTCTTACCAAGAGGCTAGTTTAAAATCATATGTTCAAAGTCAGTGGGATAAGAAATACCAACCCCTATTAGGTGTGGGACTGGGCAACAAAATAATTGCAGGAAATAACAAGAACTATGAAAGAGGGTTTGTTATAGAATATGGATGTCAGGCTGAAGATATTACTGTAATAGTGAGAAAAAACTGGAATATTTTAAAGTCAAATTCTGAACTTTTCCATCTTTTGGGTCCTGAACCATGCTTTAGTTTTAAGACTAGAATTAATTTAAAGAAAAGTTTTGAGAACAATGTTTTTTTTTAGTAGGAACAAAGGGAATTATGCAAGTGGAACCAAGAAGTGTGGGGTTTGTGCTTAATGTAATATTATTTGTGAACATAATTCTTTAATTTTGGGGAACAAAGAAAAATCAAAGGTGACATTTTTTAAAGGGAATTGTCAGACTTATAGAGTGGTATTTTTAGCCAAATGCTCATCTTGCCCTGGATTTTAATTGGGCAAAACAGATAGAGCATTAAGAAAGAGAATTTATGAGTATTTATACCACATAGAAAAGAAAAATGAAATGAATGCCCTTTACAGGAATTATAAATGATGTCTCAATTTCTATAAATTTGTGTTTGTTATTATAAATCAAGTTTGGCCAAACCCTAGAGGTGGTGATTATAAAGGTAGGCTTGAAGAGAAAGAAGTAAAGTGGCAACTAAAGTTGCAAGCCTCCCACCCCCGAAATTAATGATCACATTACTCTTCAATCAATGTTAAATATGCATGCTGTGAAATGATTTAAGTGAATTTTATTAGTTAAGTATTGTATTTTCACTGCATTTCAAAATTTGGAACAACATTCTCCAACACATTTTACACATTATAGACAAAACTCAATTTAAGAAACACCTAAAAGACTACCTATATAGCAAATGGATCTGCTCCTCTATCAGCCTTGGCTAATCTCTCCTTATATAGTTTCTTATCTAACCTGTGAATCTTTACTTTCATTTCTTATGTATTCCCTTCCTCTACCTCCTTCCTCATCTTTCTCTATTTATACTAAGTTAATCTTTTCTCTCAAATAATATCTATGTAATAAAAGCAATTCTTGCCTCCCTCACCATTTTCATGTCTATTTCTCATTGTAGTGTTGATTATTATCATAACTGTTATTGCTCTATCTAGATGCCAATTGTACAGCTGTATTTTTCTTTTCACATCAATGTATGTATACTTTTTATATTAATACCTATGTACATTTTATTTTTAGAGATTTTTTTCCCCGGGCCTCCACTGAAAATGGGCTCACACCCAGTTGGACTATCCCGGTTAACAAATGTAAAATAAATAAATAAATAAATGAATTAGAGTTCTTATAATATGTTTTTTTTATTTGAACCTGTGAATAACCACACATTCCAGAGACCTCAACCTCATTACCACAATCAACAGAACATGCTGGAGGGACAGGTTCCTCACCCAGAGACTGCCCATGCTCTGGAATAGACTTCCCATACATGTCAAGCAGAGTATCTCGCTGACCCTCTTCAAGAGAAATCTTGATGACTGGATGGGTAATAGAAAGTTCAAACTGGGGATCATTCCAGTGGCTCTACTTGATAGAGGTATTGGTAACTAACATTGGCCGGCATGATGACAGAGCACTTCTATGGGCTAGGCTTGTAAAAACTCCAGGGCCATTAGCCTATTACACACCTATGAACCTATGAATAACAAATTATATTTATGACTGTTTCTTTAAGTGAACAGATTGATTAATTAAATTAACTGACTATAAACTGGATAGGAAATGACATAATTCAGAATCTGATGAAGTCCAGTTTTGGTGGATGAAAGTGCTTAATCTGAAGTTTTTTTGTGTATCTCATGTTGTGTTCTCTTTTAATACATTTTAAATAAGTTACTCTTTGTGGTCTTTACATCCATTTCCACTTTGGCACTATTTTTGTATGCATTACAAGTAGTGGCACTTCAATTTTCAGTTTATTATTAATGAGAAAATTATACTACTAGCTGGGCAGCCCTGATTTATTCCACATTCAATTTTTATTTCTTCCCCAATCCAGCCATTTACATTTAGTTTCACATAGTTTCTTTCACAAACAGATTTTATTGCTTGTAATATTTTTTTGCTTACATTATATGCCTGCAAAATTCCCCATAATTATTTATATTGAATGTTATCATAAGCTTTACTTATATCCCCATCAAAATCTTTGCTTCTACATTTTTATTTATGATATCATCAATTATTTATCTTATTATGAATAATAACTATTGAATTCATTTTCCTTTCCTTTTCTTCCAAATACATTTTGGTCAAATATTCTATCCATTTTTTGTAACCTTTTTATTATTATTCTCGTAAAAAAAATATAATCTGTATTATTCAATGTTATAGGTCTCCAATTTTTTATCTCCTCTTTATTTTCTTTTTTAAATATAAATTGTATAACTCCTGTACATATCTCTTTCTCTTTAACTCCAGTTTCTAAACATTCGTTCATAACTTCTATAACAATTATTTTTTGCCACTCCTTCATTTCTTTATACATACCATATTCAGTTCTGCCCAGTCCTGTTGCAGAATTCATGTTAATATCTTTTAGAATTTCATTCAATTCTTTCATAGTTATTTTTTTGTTCTAAATACTCATTATCATCATTTATTTTTTCACCTTTATAAATGTGTTCTATGTTTTCATCTCTTATTATTCTTAGTATTATTCTTATTGAAAGTAATTTCAATACATATTCTTTAATTATTTTATATATTCCTTCTTGCTGCCTTATTTGATTACCTTTCTTATTCTTTAATTCTCTTATTATTTTTCCTTCTTTTATTATTTTACTCAAATATGGTACTACCACTTCTTTCTTTTCTTGTAAACAATATTTTTGCTTATATAACAAGTTGTTAATTTTAATTTGATTCATTTTATATATTTCTCTTTCTTTTTCATAAAAGGAATTTTTCTTCTCTAATATGTCGTTGAATGTTTCTGGACTTAATATCTTATATCTCTCATTTTCTTTTCTTCTTTTCTTCCTTATACAGTCTAAAACACTTTTTTTACATTTCTATTAAAAAAATAAGCATCCAAACAATCCAATTCTCATAAAACTCTCTCATATCATATGATTTTTCCATAATTCCATAAGTTCTTTTTTTTCTTCTAAATCTAATCCCTTTTCATTAATTCTCTTTATTCCTTTTCCTATTCTTATACATTCCTAATTTTCCTGTACTTTAATCCATATAGCCACATGATCCAAAAATCCAGCATACTTAAGTCCTTTTTCTTACACTTTTAAACCATCCGATATTAAAAAAGATAATAATTTTATGTCCTAATTTCATTCCTTTTGTACTGTAGGCTCAGTGGTCATTCTCCCATGCACTCAACTCTCCACTTCTCATAATTTCTTTAACCATTTTAACATAACAATTGCTCTTATTTTTTCTTAAATTACAATTAAAATCACCCACCACTATAATGTCCATATTTACACAGACATATTCAAGAATATTTTTAAACATTATTTCTCTCTCTCTCTCTTTTGTTACATATGCATGTAAAGCTATATTTCTGTACACATATTTTTCCATCTCAAGTCTATTACTGTAATGTGTCCTAGTTCTACTATGGTTGCATCTAATATTTTAATGCTTTCTTAACATAGCATACATATGCACGAGCACATTTCTTTTCCTATGTTCTAAACTACCACACCATTCCAAAGTTTTTCAGTTTGTGTTCTTTCTTCCTCTGTTAATAATCTGATATCTTCTATAACAATAATATGTACATATACTGCACCACACAACTGTAATATGCCTATTCTCCACTTAAAATTTTTCATACTGTTCACATTTAATGCCAATATTTTCAGCTTTTAAGAACAGTTAATATAATAAAATGTTTATCCCTTTCCTTGATTATTTTCTCTAAGCGTTATATTTTTGATTTTCTTTTTCTTTCTTTAACTCTTTTCCCTATTGAATTATTTTTATTTCTTACTGTCCACCAGTCACTTCTTCCTCACTTGTCTCCTCTGTTTCTTTAGATTGTTATGTTCTTCAACTTCATGTACAACCTCTTTAACAGTCACATCATTTTGTACATTTTCTTGTATAACACATTATTATATCTCTTTCTCCTGTATAACTTAATTTTTATATTCATTTTCTTCCACATTCATTTCACATTCTAGCCATAAATAACCAGTATTACCACATTTTTTGCACTTTAAATCACATTTTTTGCATTATGCCCTCTTTTGCCACCTAAATAACATCTTATCTTTTTTATCACATTCATTGATTAAATGATAATTTTTTCCACAAAAATAACAAGACTTTGGTTAACCCTGTATTTCACAATATCCCTGTTACCATGAACATCAATAATACTAGGTATATGCATAACATTATTTTCTATTTTCAGTATTACTCCACATTCCCATGCCTCAGTCCATAGTCCTCTTTTATCATATATTTTTTGTAGTGTCCATTACTTCTTTGCATATAGTTAACAAATGTTCTTTCAGTTCTTTTGCTTCAACTTCAGTTCTAAACTTGAACATTATTCTTTTTTTTTGTCTGTAAAAAGCTTGCACCACATATTCTGAGCATGAATATTTTTCTTTTGTTCATATGCACACAAAAAATTTTCCATGGCACTGCCCAGTCTCAAATATCAAGTCACAGAAGTCTCTTTATTAATTAAAATAAATGTTCTTACCTATTTTGGTTTGACACCCAGCAGTGCTATGACAGATTCCCAAACCTCATATGGTCGAGACCATAAGATTAAAATTTTGGAACTTTGAACTGTTTAAATGGAGGTTGCCGTACATTGTGGAATGGGAAATTGACCATTTTCCTCACTGTAGTGCAATCTTGGAGCTGGTATATTCAATTATAAGAGGGTGTGGGGGATGCAGGGGGGGTTTCCCCCCTGCAAGAACATAAAAAAAAGTTTCTATTTTTTTACAAGGTTCAGAGTTCCAAAACTTTAATCTTATGGTCTTGACCATAAGAAATTTGAAGTTTTGGAACTCTGAGCTTTAAAAGTAGACCCATGTGTATGTGTATATGTATATATATATATATATATATATATATATATATATGTATATATATATATATATATATATGGGTTTATGTCAGATGATCAAGTTTTCAGTAACTCAAACTTTATATGGTCAAGATGGTATGTTTGACTTTCCAAAAACTTGAAGCATTTGTATGGAGATCATGGTATAGTGGGGATCATATAATTTGCAATTTTCTCCACTGTAGTGTGTTCAAATAGCTAGTATATGTCATTTGCAGGAGGTACAGGGAGGCTTGCCTCACCCCCCTTCAAAAATGTAGATTTTTGTTGTTTTGTTTCATTTGAGTTTTCAGAAAGTTGAACATATGATCTCGATGTAAAGCCATATATATACATACACACATATAACTGTCTAAAAAGAAAAAGAAAAAAAATTAAACAATGCCATGGAAATAAAAGAGAATAAAGAAGGCCAGATTAATAAAATTTACTATTTCTTCTTATTTTCTCTGTATGATTTTTAACGCATTCTTTGTATTCAAATGTCCATTCAATCTAGAAGGATGACCTGCATCTAGTCAGCTCTGCCACTTTAACTCATTACTTCCAACATATTGTTAATGTTTACTTGTACTATTTTTGCTTGGAAGTGTCTGCACAAATTCTTCTGTACTTCACAATGGTTTAGAAAAATGTTTTCAGTGGTTGACTCTCACTGTTGGAGGTGTGAGGACACAGTTTGACCAATAGGGCATCTTTTTGTTAATGTTAGGTTTAATTACATTTCGGATTGGTGTTGAAGATCTTGTACCAAGAGTTTTAAGGAAGTGGATAACATTAAAACATTATACTTGTTGAGATATTACAAAACTATAAACTTCTAAATCAGAATGAGCAATGTAATTCCTATTGATGTTAGCAGTAAAAAACATGTAACAAAACTGGAACTCTGGAGTTTCTCCAGTAGTGAACAGTGTAATAGAAATTCTGGAAGAATGTCTTAATACCAAAAGGACTACATGGGAAAGCACGTTGCTAGGTGGTTAACATGGTGAATGTATTAAGACACATTATAAATGTAATAAATCTCTGCAGGGGATCAGTTTGAATGATGTTATTGTAATGCATTTGCACTTTCAGAAAACACTTTCAGTGAAACTTGTATTTGCCTTTTCCCCACTGTTATGCTATTGTGGAGTTGATATATATATATATATATGTAGAATCCACAAAATGACGAGCCGTGGTAGTGCGCGTTCCAAGAATAAATGTGTGTACCAATCCAGGCAAAGATGAAGTGCTTACAAAGTCCTGCCAAAGCACTTTCGTACATCAAAGGCTACAAGCTCATTACCAACCACTTGTCGGAATAAAGATAGATATAGTAGCTGCAACAGTCTGTTTAGACCAACCTCAGTGTACCTTGTGTTTAGGCTGTAGTCCACTATCAAACCATGAATACTTCTAGGCGAGCTGCTTCCTTATACACATCCAATCTCCATAAGAGACAAACACCATTCGGTTCCTTAAACTCTGTTATACCATATAAACTGTTAGCAGACTGCTTCCTTGTACAAATCCAGCATCAGTAAAAGAAAAACCATTCGTTCAACCTTCTTTATTCATGTGTGAGCGCTTTCACGGCAATACAGAGCGCTTCATCAGACAAACAACAATGCTCTGTAAGAGCTCCAATTTTAAAAAAATACATTGGAGGAAGTCACTCCTACTAACTTCCTGGTATGCTGTGCTAAAGCATTTAAAGTGACAGTGCAATAATAAAATCAAATGATAATATAAAATCAAATAATTCATAATAGCAATGTTATAAATACAAATAGGACTCAAAGAAACTTCATTTTAACAACACATAACACCATTGTTACGAAGCCAACGTGTTGTACAGATCACACTTAGATTAAAACTTCTTACGAATAACATACTCAAGCTAACATAATGTCTAAGCGACAAAGCACATCGAAATAGCTCTTCTCATATACAAATCCAAAAGGTCAAATTCGAATAATGTACAAGACACATGCAAAAAAGCAACGTCCATATTAGCGGCAGAACCAACTGCATGTTCAAAATGCTGATATAAAACCATTATGGAGGGGGGAAGAAATAGACAATGTAAATCCTAAGTATGGGTGTGTCCATGAAACACAAAAACATACCCTGACATGTATACAGATAAACTATAGAATATACAACTAAAAATTAAAAATTATAATAAACCAAAAATTATTTAAAATGCATATAAAATAACTATAGTCTGTGTATATGAAAATCTGTTAACAAATCCACAAAGCAACCTAAATAAATATATTGAACTGAATCTAACAACATTTAACCAAACTAGGTATAACAAATGAGAATATTAACATAGCATATTCAGCATAGAGTATATAGAACTGGCCTATTGTGGATACAATTGATGAACCAATAGTACCAGGTCATGTACATATGGGGGCCACAGTATAACCTTGGAGCCTAAATATTATGTAATCAATTGTTCAAAGTACAAATGGAGAATGTTACAAAGACCTCAATAAATGAGACAACAGAAAATGAGGCCATCTAGATCATCTCAAGGGTCTGGCCTTCAACTGCGGTTTAATGGACAGAACTTCATTCAGGCCTTTCTCCCTATGGGCGCCAGCCTGTATATCCACTTTAGCTCCGCTTGTTCAGTAAGGTTGACTATATTGCCTAGTCTAGGATTGGGTATCACAACTTGGAGCACTTGAAATAAAAGGTGTGCGTTGCTCCTTCTCTCATGGTGTGCTTGATAGAGCACTACATTCTTGTTTTCTAGCTAGGCAATAACAATGGTCCCTTATCCGTTCTCTAAGGGACCTGTTGGTTTTGCCAACATAAAATGAAAACAGTAGGTACAGTGTGCAATATAAACAATGTTTCTGGTGTTACAGTCACTATTCTGATTTAATGTCCAAAGGTGACCTGAAACAGGATGCCTATAGTAGTGAGATTCATCTACATATTGGCATTGTGCACATCTGCCACATTTATTCGCTCTTTCAAAACCTGACCTTTCTTGAAGCCCTGGGCCTTTACTGTTGCATAGCAGCCTTTTCAGACTCAACATATTGCTGAAAACAAAGGATGGAGTATGGCCCACTAATCTGGTAATGCTCTCATTGGCGGTAAGAATATTCCAGTGCTTGTTGATTAAAGTTCGTAGCATGTTACAGCCTATTCCATAAGGCATAACAAAGCCAATAAAACTATTGGCAATGGAATCTAGAGGTCTTCTACTTTCACCACCCAACAAGTATGGTTTTGCTCTATTCTGTCTGAGATATTGCATTTCTGTATATACTTTCTGGATTTCTTCTTCAGAATAAGCTCGTGCCAGAAGGCCATCACTTAGCTCATTCAACCCTTGCTGATAGTCCATTCGTAGTGGAAAGCCTAGATATTCTCATAGCTTGTCCCTTTATGATGTTCTGAAAAATATGTGGAGGGTGCATGCTGTCTCTGTGAAGAAAAGAAGGCTTATAGCAGGGTTTCCGATGTATCTTCGTATTAATGCTATTGCCTTGCTTGTAAATGGTTACATCCAGAAAGTCAATGGACTCAATACTAAAATTCATGGTAAATTTTAAAAAAGAACTGCTGGAATTCAGCTTATTATGGAATACATGTAATTGATCAACAGTACCTCCCCATAGAAATAGCAAGTCGTCCACAAACCTTTTATAAAATAATATATAAGGTTCGTTAATGATGTATGCTTCTTCAAAGGTCGCCATGACCAAGTTGGCATAGCTGTTGGCACAGCTAGTGCCCATGGCGATCCCTTTTACTCTTATAACAGGTATTCCCAAATAGAAAGATGTTGTGATTTAGAACAATCTCCATTAACCGAGATAGAAACTCTATCTTGTTCTGATTGAGGCCAGATTTGCTAGTAAGATAATGTTGTAACATCTGGGTGCCCTCACCATTCGGTATGCAAGTGAATAGAGAGGTTACATCCATAGTAACAAACAATGCTGATGCTATTCTGGCTGCATTAAGATCACGTGTTAACATGCATAATTCTTTTAACAAATGCTCTGTATCTTTCAGGATACAATCAGACTTCAATAATGTTGGTTTAAATTCATAATCTAGATACATAGATAGGGGCTCAGTTAGCCACCCAGACCCTGCAACAATAGGTCTGAATTCTGGTAAATGAAGGTTCTTATGTATTTTCGGCAGTCCTGAGATGATCGGGATAACTGGATAATCCACTTTCATAAACCTAAAGAGATCTTCAGACAAGTGTCCAGCCAATTTAAGCTCAACCAAAGTTTCATCTATATAAACTTTCATTTGGTGTACACTATTGGTAGAAACCTTTTCATATGCTTCTTCATTAAGCATAGTAGACATTTTGGTGTTGTAATATAGGGAGTCCAAAACCACTATGGCACCTCCCTTATCAGCGGTCTTATGACTATTCTGCTGTTTGACCTGAGACCATTCAGGGCTTGAATTTCCTCTTTAGTAAGATTTTCATGTATGTCTGGTTCGTGAATCGTTGCATATTGTAGATGTCCTCTCGACTGCTTTAACAAATATATCTATATTCGAGTTGAAAGGTGGCATGTATTCACTTTTCCTTCTAAGATTTGGTGCTTCACATCCTTGATTATCACCAAATATTAATTTAAGGCCAATATTCCTAGCAAACAATCTGACAGACATAATGGATTGACTCAGGTCAATTCTGGAGGCTGGAATAAATGACATCCCTTTATTTAGTATTCGCAACTCTGGTTCAGACAGCATTTGGCCAGAGATATTGAAAATCAGTTCATGTGACCCCAAAAGTTGGGTAGAGTTTGTTGCTGATTCGAGGAGAGAGGTGCGTCTTTCCTCTTGGCCCCACGTGCATAGTCGTTCTCCAACGATCTTTTCCGGTTCAACCGAATTGGAAAAGGGGCATCCATGGGGTTATGCAGCTCAACTTTCTCTAGTTGGATCTTCCTTCTTACTACCCCTGCTAGGGATGTATTCTGTGGTGCTTCATCATTGGTGGTTGCTACCATGTCCTTATTGCTCTCACAGGGGGTAGTATACACCGAAGAAGTAGTGTTACCTAGAGGCGATTGAATAGGATTCAATATACTTGCTGAAGCTCCTCCATCATGGGGTAGCATATCACTAGTCAAAGGTGTGTTTAACGGAGGGGCCGCACTGGGTGTCTCACCCGCTAAAGGATTAGGTGTAACATTTGAAGTATTGGTGGAACCAGCGTTATGATCTACACCAATAACACTGCTACGTCTAGTGTGATGTGAACCAGTACCTTCTACTCGGTTGACGTTAGCATATGTTCTGTTATAATTGCCCCTACTACGGGTATTGCCAGGTTCTCTCTCTGTACCTTGGTTACTCCTCGTTTCCGACATGATGCGTGGCCATACAAAACATGGTGCTCGAGAAGTCTCTAATATCTCTACTCAGCTTCTTCTTTTATTGTTGAGTAGATTAGTTTCATATCGACCCACCGTCGAATAATTCCGTACATAGAACTCAGTGGCACTATCCCCTAGAACAGTGCTCAAGCGTTCATGTAAGCTGACCATGTTTTTCTTGCATTCTTCCTCTATAGGAAGGAAGAAGTCAATTAATAACTTAATATAGGAGCGACTTGCATCTAGATTAATTTGCTGCCATCTTTGCAGCAACCCAGGGTACAGATTTCCATAAGTGGGCATGTTCAAAATTCTCAAGCCCCTGGGTATAACACCCTTGGCTAAACATGCCTCCATGTGATAGCGCTGAGCTTGTAAGCGCTTAAATTTAAATAAATCATTATCCATTTCTCTTTTAATTGATTTAATGAGAGCTTCATCTCTCAATTCAGTGTCCATATCATTCACAGTCATGCAACCATCAAAGTTAACTAGTGGATTAACCACATCCTCCATAAGGCCTCGTATATGCATATTAAAAGAGGTTACATTACCAGTACTGTTGTTTACACCCACGGCTCCTTCCATATCCAGTATGTAGTAGAAACCACCAAGCCCCAAATTATGTAGAATCCACAAAATGACGAGCCGTGGTAGTGCGCGTTCCAAGAATAAATGTGTGTACCAATCCAGGCAAAGATGAAGTGCTTACAAAGTCCTGCCAAAGCACTTTCGTACATCAAAGGCTACAAGCTCATTACCAACCACTTGTCGGAATAAAGATAGATATAGTAGCTGCAACAGTCTGTTTAGACCAACCTCAGTGTACCTTGTGTTTAGGCTGTAGTCCACTATCAAACCATGAATACTTCTAGGCGAGCTGCTTCCTTATACACATCCAATCTCCATAAGAGACAAACACCATTCGGTTCCTTAAACTCTGTTATACCATATAAACTGTTAGCAGACTGCTTCCTTGTACAAATCCAGCATCAGTAAAAGAAAAACCATTCGGTTCAACCTTCTTTATTCATGTGTGAGCCACGGCAATACAGAGCCGCTTCATCAGACAAACAACAATGCTCTGTAAGAGCTCCAATTTTAAAATACATTGGAGGAAGTCACTCCTACTAACTTCCTGGTATGCTGTGCTAAAGCATTTAAAGTGACAGTGCAATAATAAAATCAAATGATAATATAAAATCAAATAATTCATAATAGCAATGTTATAAATACAAATAGGACTCAAAGAAACTTCATTTTAACAACACATAACACCATTGTTCGAAGCCAACGTGTTGTACAGATCACACTTAGATTAAAACTTCTTCGAATAACATACTCAAGCTAACATAATGTCTAGCGACAAAGCACATCAAATAGCTCTTCTCATATACAAATCCAAAAGGTCAAATTCGAATAATGTACAAGACACATGCAAAAAAGCAACGTCCATATTAGCGGCAGAACCAACTGCATGTTCAAAATGCTGATATAAAACCATTATGGGGGGGGGGGGGGAAGAAATAGACAATGTAAATCCTAAGTATGGGTGTGTCCATGAAACACAAAAACATACCCTGACATGTATACAGATAAACTATAGAATATACAACTAAAAATTAAAAATTATAATAAACCAAAAATTGTTTTTGTGTTTCATGGACACACCCATACTTAGGATTTACATTGTCTATTTCTTCCCCCCCCCCCTCCATAATGGTTTTATATCAGCATTTTGAACATGCAGTATTTCGATGTGCTTTGTCGCTAGACATTATGTTAGCTTGAGTATGTTATTCGTGAAGAGTTTTTTAATCTGATCTGTCTGTACAACACGCTTTTTCAGAAATGGTGTGTTGTGTTGTTGTTAAATGAAGTTTCTTTGAGTCCTATTTGTATTTATAACATTGCTATTATGAATTATTTGATTTTATATTATCATTTGATTTTATTATTGCACTGTCACTTTAAATGCGAGTGACTTCCAATGTATTTTTTTTAAAAAGCCTTACAGAGCATTGTTGTTTGTCTGTTGAAGCGGCTCTGTATTGCCGGAAAAGCGCGCCACACAAATATAGTTGGTTGAACCGTTTTTTCTTTTACTGATGCTGATTTGTACAAGGAAGCAGTCTGCTAACAGTTTATATGGTATAACAGAGTTTAAGGAACCGAATGGTGTTTGTCTCTATATGGGATTGGATGTGTATAAGCAGCTCGCTACGGCAAGCTATATTTGGTTTGATAGTGACAGCCCAAAAAACAAAACACAACACTGAGGTCTAAACAGACTGTTGCAGCTACTATATATATATATATATATATATATATATATATATATATATATATATATATATAGGTTCATAGGTGTGTACTAGGCTAATGGCCCTGGGGCCTTTACAATCCAAGCCATAGGATTACCCTGGCATAGTGCCACCCGACCTTAGTTCCCAGTGCCTCTGTCGAGTAGAGCCACTAGTGTTATCCCCAGGGTGAATTTGCTGTTTCCCATCCACTCATCAAGATTTCTCTTGAAGAGGGTCAGCGATGTGCTCTGCTTGACATGTATGGGAAGTCTGTTCCATAGCATGGACAGTCTCTGAGTTATGAACCTGTCCCTCCAGCATGTTCTGCTAATTGTGGTAATGAGGATGAGGTCTCTGGAGTGTGTGGTGCTGAGGGATTGGGATTTCTTTAGATGTAGCATTTCTAACAGAGCTGGGTCAGACATGGCTTTGTAAGTCAAGCAGAGATCACTTCTAAGTAGGCGATATGAGACAGAGAACAGTTGGAGTTTTTTGAGTCTGTTCATATAGGACAATTGTTTAAGGCCTAGGATCCTCTTTGTGAGGTACTTTTGCGGTCTCTCCAGTTGTTGCATGTGTCTAGTGAGGTACATGCCAAATGGGGCATTATACTCAATGATTGGCCTAATGAGTGAAGAGTAGAGGGAGACAATGACCTCTTTCTCCCTGGATGCAAAACCTTTAGTAATGAGATGTGCCACATAGAAGGAATTTCTGACCACAGTGGCAATGTGGTGATCAAAAGAGAGGTTGCTGTTAACCTGTATTCCCAGATCTCTTATAACATCTTCTGTGTTCAGTGGACTACCATCAATGTGGTAATTCATGGGAACTGGGTTTTTCCCAAAGGGGATGGCGACACATTTTTTGGCATTGAGCTTAAGGCCATGGTTCTGACACCAGTCGTTGGTCACAGTGAGGCCATTCTGTAGGATGTCAACATCACTTGCAGGGTTAATAATAGCTCTCAACTTGCAATCATCTGTGAACTTTGTCAGCCAGAGTCCCTTCATGTTGGCCTGGACTTCAGAGAAGTAGATACCAAACAGGAGAGGACCCATGACCGAACCCTGTGGGACTCCACTCGTGACTAATTGGCAGTCTGACTTGGAGTCAGGTACTTTCACACTGTGGGTTCCATCTGTGAGCCAGTTTGCAAACCACCTAGTGATATAGGGGTTGATGCCAAGCTTAGTGAGTTTTTCTATGATTCCTGAGTAGGGAATGGAATCAAAAGCCTTGGCCAGATCAAGGTAGGCTGTATGAACCACCTTGCCTTCATCCACAGCTTTAGTGACTGGCTCAAAGAAGTCAACCAAGTTGAGCAGGCATGAGCTACCCTTCACAAAACCAAAATGTGTGGGATCCAGAATTTGGAGAGTCCCTATATCCTTGTTTATTAGGTCCATGATGATGTGTTCCATAGCTTTGCATATCAGACTCATCAGGCTAATGGGGCAATAGTTCCCAGGGTCTGTAGTTGGTACTCCTTTGTGGAGAGGGATGATTGTAGCAGTGCACCATTCAGCAGGGACAAAGCCTGAGGTGAGGCTGTGATTGAACAGGGCACACAGATTAGGTGCCAGTTCTCTCTGTAGTTCATGTATAACACAACCAGGGATATTGTCATGTCCCATAGAAGCTGTATTCTAGGCCTTGGAGAGTGTTGTTTTAACCTGTGCAGTAGTAATACTGGGTGCCTGGCAATCTACTGGTATTAGGATTGGTCCTTTGGGGGGGCAAAGTTGGCACTGAATCTGTTGGCCAGTATACTGGCAATATCTATTGGCTCGATATGGGAGGTACCATTATGCAGTAGCTCACCTAGCTTTAGAGGATTTGATGAGGGATCTCAAGTTTTTGTTGAGGCAGATAAGGGTGTTTTTCCAGTCTTGGGACTTCACCTTATTCTGCATCAGTTTCCTACTTCTGTTGTAGAGTTTGCTTATGGCAGGGGCCCACCAGATTGGCTTTCTTTTTTTGGAGGAGAGTGTCTTGGTTTTATTGGGTATGAGGAGATCCATGCATTTGTGTACATGTTCGTACAGTGCATTGTTGTGTGATTCTGCACTCATACAACTATTCTCCATTTGCATGGGTGCTGTGAAGTTAGCCACCTCTGTTTTTAGGATCCCAAAGTTAGCCTTGAAGAAGTTTTTCATGGTGGTTACCTTTGTTGGGGGGGGGGTGGATTATAAAAAGTGATTAGTTTGTGGTTGGATCTAACCAGGGAGGAGCTGTCTACTGGTGTAGAGCAACGGTCACCCATGTTAGTAATAACCAGGTCAAGGATGTTTCTATCTCTAGAGGGGGTAAGAATGAGATGGTCCAGGGCATTGAAATGAATGAACTCCAGGAAAAGTTGAGCAAGTGTATTGGTACATGAATAGTTTATCCAGTTAATGTAGGGATAGTTGAAGTCACTTAGTAAGAGAGTGTTAGGTTAAACCTTAATATTCTCCAGGGTGTTTAGGAACGTGGAGTGTGAGTCTTGGGACATGGCTGGGGACCTATAGCAGGCTATGACCTGAATCGCTGTCTTACCCAATGTTATCTGCACCTGAAGTATCTCTGATGCATTATGTTGGGCTACCAGTCTGGAGGTGTGTGCATCCTTTATGAATATGGAAACCCCACCGCCTTTGGAGCTTTAGTCAAAGTTCTGGGGCCAAAAGGTGTGGAATGAGTTATAGCCTGGTAGTGCAGGGGTGCTTTCTGCTGCCTTGAACCAGATCTCTGTTACAGCACAAATGTCAATGTTCTCCATTTTAAGGAGTGCTTTGAGCAAGAGCATTTTGAAATTTACACTTCTAGCGTTGAGCAACATGACCCTCAGATTGCATTTGTTTGTAGCTGTTACTGTGGTAAGTTGGTCTTTGGAACACCACCTAAAAATGGCACTATAGGGGTGGCAAGAGCCTTGGCCAGTATCCAGAAGTCCAGGGGTGACAGATGCAGGCCATCTCTGGCAAAGCATCAAGGTCTGTCAATCATGTCATCCCAGGCAGACAAATACTGGATCCCCTTAGAATGATACCAGAAACTTAGCCAATTGTTGAAATCAATAATTTTCTGGTTGTACTGTGGTATCATTCTGGATGATGGTAGGATGCTGCTCAGGGCTAGGGTCATACCCCTCTGTGCTACATAATCCGAGAGCTCCTCCATGTCTCTTTTCATGTAGTCCATGGTGGTACATCTCAGGTCATTCACACTCACATGTACAATGACAGAGTCATATTTGTACCTGTTGTTGAGGGACCTCAGTGCATGCGTTATGTATCAGATCCTGTCACCTGACAGGCAGCTGACTGTTACTTTCCCCTTATTCAGCCTAGTGAGTGGGACATCAGTGTGCCTCACTATCAAGCCACCTATGGCTAGTGTGTTGGGCATGTTGTTTTGCCTTAGGGGCTTTGGTTGAGTGGCATACTGTTTAGGAGAGTTATGTGTCTCGTGATTAGTGTTGTGTTGTGGTGGTCAAGTGCATTTCTGCCTTGGAGGGCTCTGCTGCTTGGGTAGATTTTTTTTTGAGAGCCTCCACAAAAGTGGGTGTGTGGTTTGTGCTTTTATGTGAAGGCAGTGCTGTTGTGTGTTCCAGAGGGCTATGTGTTCCATGTGGTGTGGTGCAAGTGTTGACCTTCTCCTCTTGACCAGCTATTCTGGTCTTGGATGGAGAGTGCGTGGCTTCCAATTTGAATATATAATTGTATCTCTCAAAAGTCTGAGTGTTGGAAGGTAAGAGGAGAGGGTTGTAAGTGTACATGAGGCAGTTGCTACATTGCCTCAGGATGCCCAAGTTCACCAGGTTAATAGGAGAAAGCACAGGGAACCCACCTTTAGACATGCAAGGTGGGGTGGGCATTGATATTAAGTACTAGATCTGTTTCCTTGTAGAACGTTTAGTGTTGGTAGCACTTGTGTGCTACAGTAATTGCTACAAGAAGTCTTGTAAAGTGCTAGACTAATAAGCTAGTATAAGTGCAGGAGAGGAGAGAACTAGTAGATCTAAGGGAAAAATTGAAGAGCAAATTCTGGCACCGCTCAGAAGCTTTCAAACAGTCCTGGATACAACAAGTCTGTATCTACTAGACTTGTTACAGGAAAGGCAGGAAGCAAGAGAAAACACGGGCTTTTCAACTAGAAAGTTGAGAGAGATGGAGAAACTGTCCAAACGGCCAATAAACTACAATTTCTGGGCCAGGAACCACTCATATATCTATATCTATATCTATATCTAGCTATGTGTGTATATATATATATATATATATATATATATATATATGTATATATATATTTATTTATTTATTCTATTTATTTTATTTTACAGTTTGTTTACCGGGACAGTCCATTGGGCCAAGAAGAGCCCATTTTCAACGGAGTCCCGGGGAGAAATGCTCCATGAACAACAATATAATATGAAGACAATACATTTACATTTATGTAATACTATTGAAGAACGATGATATTACACAACATACTAGTAACCACAGGAAATGCTGTAAATAATACAAATGCCAAAACTCCACAGCAGTGCAGAAAAGAAAGCCAGTAAAGGTCCATACACCTGTAGGCGAAGACAAAGCCAAGCCAAACCAATATGGTATAAAGTTTAATACAAAATATCCATACCAAATAAGCACTTTTGTTTCATCCACAGAAACTTCATCAGAATGGTGTATTGTCACAAACAAACTGTTAAAATAATCAAAACCTGAATGTGAGTGGCTGTAAGTTAATTACACGATGTTTGAAAATGTAAAGAAACATCACAGAAACTTGTTTACTCTTGTTTTAACATATATACACACATATGCACAACACAATTGAGTAAAATATTTACAAATATTTACAAAAAAACTTAGAAATTTTGTTATAACAGGAGGATAGCTTTGCTTTTAGAGAAGATTGAAGGTTGGTAAGAAGTGGGGCACCATATAGGAGCGAAGGAATGAGGAAGGTGTTAGATAGTACAAGTTTAGTAGTGGGAGTGATATAGCAGTTATGGCAGTAGAGCATGCCTAGTTTTGGTGTGTTTTCTTTATATTGGTTAGTAGGTGGGTATCAAATTTTAACTGTTCATCAATATGGACTCCTAGAAGCTTTGCAGGCATGCTACCTCGAGAAAGGTATTGTTTTGACTAGTAATGGAGAATGAATTCTTGTCTTAATAGTACTTTTTGAAGGGGAAATAACATAATTTTAGTTTTTGATGCTTTAAATGATAGGTGGTTGTCTATCATCCAACATTCAGTATAAGAGAAAGAATCATGAGTTAGTTTTAAGAGAGTGGAGGTGGAAGTGGCAGAGTAGATGATTGTAGAGTCATCTGTTTATTGAATCAGTTTAGCACTAAGAATGTTTTGGTGGAAGTCATTTATGAAAATGTTGAACAGTAGGAGACCCAATATGGAACCCTGGGGTACACCTGTAGGTGTATTAAGGAAGGAGGAGGTGGCTCATTTCCATTTGACAGCTTGTTGTCTGTCAGAGAGATAACTAGAAAACCAGTTGACAGAAGAGTGGGATGGGTTTAGATTAGAGAGTTCAGATAGGAGAAGGTTATGGGAGATAGTGTCAAAGGCCTTGGATAAGTCCAGAAGCAGGGTGGACACTAGACAGACAGAATCCCGGGCTTTGTTGATGGTTTCGAGGAAGGAGAGGAGAGCAGTTGTGGTACTGTGGCTAAGTCTAAAACCATGTTGTGTGGGGGTAATTAGGTGGTTGTCTGTGTCTGTGAGGTAGGGTAGAAGTTGAAGGTGCATACACTTTTCTAGAACTTTTGAAATAAGGGATAAGATAGTGATTGGCAAGAAATTGGGAATGTTGCTGTTATTACCTCCTACTTTGAAAGTGTGGAGGTATGCAATTATTTTATGACTTCCGGCAACTGCCAAAGATCTGAGCAAAAGTCCTTGTGTGTGTATTTTTACAAGTAGGTGCTAAGTCCTGCCAGCTTCCAGCAGTGGGGGGTTTGCATGGGAACTAGAAGTCAGATGACCAGAAATTATGTCATTCTGCAAGCTATCTCAGAAGTAACATTTTAGATATTAGTTTGAGAAGTCTGTTAGTGAGACAGAGCATTTTGTATTCTGTCTTGGGCTTGACAACAACAACAAGAACCATTCACCACATCATCTGTCTTGCTTTATTTAGTAAGTTATTAGGAAACAATGATTCTCTTAGATACAGTCAGGAATATAGTGAAATTTAGTTTAGATATTGTTTTTTTTTATTTGTCTGAACCTGTTCTTCAATGTTATTTTAAATATTTCCTGTGTTTTGAACTATATCACTGTGAATGTATACTTAGTATCTTCTTGTTCTTTTATTATTTATTATTAAATATATTTAAACCTTTCATTGTGGCTGATCTTTGTAGAGATATTTATGTTTTGAGAGTACTTGCATATTTATTTGGTGACATTGTGCAGGCCACTTATCATAGCCTTGCTCTTGGTCAAACTACCATTTGTCTTAATATTAATTTCACTCAGTATATTGCTTAGCCTTGGAAGAGCCTTAAGGTAGTTGGCAGCAGTGTCTGGTGGGACTCATAACTGCATATTACAGTCTGGGCAGAAGGGGGCATAGCTAATAAACCTGTGCCAGCCTTTCCCAGATGTGTGTGTGTGTGTGCGTGTGTGCGTGTGTGAGTGTGTGTGCGTCTGTGTGTGTGTGTGTGTGTGTGTGTGTGTGTGTGTGTGTGTGTGTGTGTGTGTGTGTGTGTGTGTGTGTGTGTGTGTGTGTGTGTGTGTGTGTGTGTGTGTGTGTGTGTTTTAAATTGTAACAAGTGGGGCCATGTATCATATAGATGCCCACGAAGGCCAGGAGAGGAACAAAAGGTAGGAGAGCCAGCAAATGAGAATAACAGAACACCAGTGGTAAATTGTCTGGAGACAACAAGGGTACCAAACTACCACAAGAGGTTATATCTTATCTTAGTGGATGGGAAACAGGCCACTGCTAAGAGAAACACAGCCTCTGACCTAACTATTGTGAAGCCTGCAATGGTTATAGAGGAGCACTATTTGTTTGTGCAGTCTATTCCAGTCAGAGCTTTAGGAGGGACACCATTCCAAATACCTTTGGCTAGGGATCACCTTGAATGGGAAGGTGGAAAAGGAAACAAGCAAATAGGTGTGTTTGAGCATATCCCTGCAGATGTCTTGACAGAGAATGATTTTGATAAAGCAGTACCATATGTACATGCAGTTCCATGCATTCAGGATTGGAGACAGGCATGTAGGTCTGGTAGCCTGGGAGGACCCAGACAGACTGCACCCTTGAAGCCAGGACTGGTGAGGTGGCTACTTCAGAGAGGGAGCTACCCTGTAGCATTGAGACTTAAGGTGAGCCACAGCTGCTGGTGGGTACTGATGTTCCCTTGGACAGAGTGACTGCAAGGGCAGAGGTGAGTAGTAACACCCAGGCTGACAGTGAAACCCTGCTGTCAGAGGATACTAGACTCGCTGTGGAAGCGGAGCTGGGAAGGGTTACAAAGAGAGAGTTGAAACAGGCTTACTACTCAGATCTTACATTACAAGGCTTGAGGGTGGTAGCCAGAACGACACCTGATTGTCAAGAAAAAGGGGAATCTGTATACTGGGACAATGGTTACTGTACAGAGAGTGGACCCCTGAGGGAGGGCTAGAGGATGAGAGAATACAGCAGTTGGTAGTGCCCAGAGCCTACCATCTGGCACTTCTAGCCATAGCCCATGACATTCCCTTTGCAGGTTATATGGGCATAAAGTGCGCCAAGAGACATATTACGCATAACTTTTTTGGGCCTGGGATTGCAAGGGATGTAACAGGGTATTGCAGGGCTTGTGAGCAGTGCTAAAAAGTGGGCAAGGCAGGAGACAAGGTCAAAGCTCCTTTGATGCCTTTGTCTGTGATTGAGGAGCCATTTCAGAGGATAGCTATGGATATTATGGGGCCTCTGAATGCCCCACATTCCACAGGAATGAAGTATATCCTTATGGTAGTAGATTATGCTACCAGATACCCTGAGGAGGTGGCTCTGTCCTCCATTGAGGCAGAAAAGTTGGCAAATGTTTGTTAGAGATTTTCAGCAGGGTAGGTTTCCCAAAAGAAATACTGACTGAAGAGTGCCAATTTCATTCAAAGTGATAAGGAAGGCCAATGCTGTTAACTACATGGTAGAGCTGTTAGGCAGGAGGCAGGAGTACAACTTGTACCATGTTATCACCATGAAATGTTACCATGACAGATAGGCCCTTGTGCTGAGTATTTGCAGTGAATGGCAGGAAGAGTCTTTATGATCTATGGTTACAGCAAGCCAGCCAGCAAAATCCCAAGTTACTACCATGGAGCCTAGGGTTGCAGGTAAATAACATGATAGCACAACACTGTAGTGGGGTTAGCAATACCAAGGCAGATGGAATCTCAAGACAGGGTATGGGGTAATATATTCCCAGATAGGTTCACCCCTCTCAAGCAACGTTTTTCTAGGGGCACTTGAAAAACTAGATTGAGTCTTTGAAGTGGGGCAGATGTGTGATGAAAGGAGGTACTGCCATTACAGCTAGCTGAAAGTTTGTAAATAATTACATGTCATTTGTGAATATCAAACCGATTTATATAGGATGCTTGTGTTACAAATGCATTAGAACTGTATGTCATACAAGATGCTAATGTTACAAATATATTAGAACTGTATGTCATTCACAGAGACATTTGTATTGAAATAGTATTTGGAAAGTGCTTGTGTTTAAAATGTATGCACAGTGTGCCCTACTGCAGAGAACAAGAATGTACATCCACTATTGTAACTATTTAAATGTATATGTTTTAACAGAGGAGACTGGAGGATTAACCTCAGTCAAGAAAACTCTAGAAAAATATCTGAAATTAAATTATTTCATAGGCTGGGCCATAAAGATGCTATCTCACAGGTTTCAAGGCAGCCAGATACAGAAAAGTCTGTACTAGGAAGCTTTCTGTATTGTCTTTGGGGTGAACTAATTACTACTCTGGAAGTGTGGAGGTATGCAATTGTTTTATGACTTCCAGCACCTGCCAAAAATCTGAGCAAAAGTCCTTGTGCATGTATTTTTAGAGGTCGGTGCTAAGTCCTGCCAGTTTCTAGCAATGGGGGTTTGCATGGGAACTAGAAGTCAGATGACCAGAAGTGATGCCATTCTGCAAGCTATCTCAGAAGTAATATTTTAGATATTATTTTGAGAAGTCTTTTAGTGAGACTCAGCATTTTGTAGTGTGTCTTGAAAATGACAACAAAAAGAACCATTCACCACATCATCTGTCTTGCTCTATTAAGTAAGTTATTAGGGAATAGTGATTTTCTTAGATACAGTCAGGAATACAGTAAAGCTTAGTTTAGATATTTTTTCTTTATTTGTCTGAGCCTGTCCTTCAATGTTATTTTAATTATTTCCTGTGTTTTTAATGGTGATGTCACTGTGAATATATACTTAGTATTTTCTTGTTCTTTTATTAGTTATTATTAAATATATTTAAACCTTTCATTGTGGCTGATCTTTGTAGAGATATTTAAGTTTTGAGAGCACTTGCATATTTATTTGGTGACACTGTATGGGCCACTCCTAATAGCCTTGCTCTTGGTCAAAATGCCACTTATATTTATATTAAATTCACTCAGTATATTGGGTGCTCTTGGAAGAGCCTTAAGGTAGCTGGCAGGAGTGTCTGGTGGCAGTCATTACTACCTTATAGTCTGGGCAGAGGGGGGCATAGCTAGTAAACCTCTGCCAGCATTTCCCAGGTGTGTGTGTGTGTGTGTGTGTGTGTGTGTGTGTGTGTGTGTGTGTGTGTGTGTGTGTGTGTGTGTGTGTGTGTGTGTGTGTATGTGTAAATCAAATCTTAAAGAGAACGTGTGTCAGCTACTTGGGCAGGGGCTGGAGGCTTTGGCTTAGACACTCAGCTGAGATCTCAGCTATAGCTGTGCCAGTGGGGAGTCTTATTGGGGATCTGGAGAAAGAGAGAGAAACCAGCCCTGGACTGAGTTGTGTTCCCTGTGTGCTCTTAAGAGAAATTGTGCTTGACTGTGTTTGCTGCAGAGAGCTGCATCTGGAGATACTGTGTGAGTACCTGTTACCCTGGCAGTGAACATCCCCCACTGTTGCCAGTGGTGAGGATTGAGGCTGCTTGATTACTGGCCCAGAGATGGAGGGTCATCCCATATTGGTTGGCACTGGTGGGATATCCACATCACATATTGGTTGGCAGTGGTGAGATATCCGTATCATAGTCCCATATTTGACAACTTTTCTGCCTGGTGCATTTCTAGTGTGTCAGCTCACAGCTGCCTTTGCCCACCTTCAGCAGAGGTTGAAATCTCTCTATGTAAGTTTTCTTACATTATTTCTCAGTTAATTAGTCATTAGTGTCTGATAGTTCATCCTAGTATGACAGAGGTTTACATTATACATTTGTATGAGAGCAGGTTACATTACATATCTGTATGAGACCGGGCTACATTATGTATTTCTATGAGACTGGGTTACATTGTGTATTTGCATGAGAGTGGGTTACATTATGCATTTTTATTATAGTGGGTTAAATTATCTATTTGTATGAGAGTGGGTCACATTATGTATTAGTATGAGAGCAGGTTAAATTATATATTTATTTGAGACCAGGTTACATTATGTGTTTTTATGAGAGTGGCTTACATTATATATTTGTATGAGAGGGGTTACATTACACATTTATATAAGAGTGGTCCTTATCATGTGTTCATATGAGAGTGGGTTGCAATATATATGTATGACAGCATGTTTTATTATATACTTAAATGACAGTTAGTTCCATTATCTTGTATATGAGTGGGTTTTACAGCATGTGAGTTGGTAATTTTTCCATTTTTTGAAGGCTACAATGCTTGCGAGTGTGGGGATTTTAAAAGAGCCAGAGCTTGGAACTCCAGTTAGGCATATGTTTAATAAATACAGAAGAGACGGCTGTAATTTTTTGGAGAAATGGTCTGAGTTCACTAAAAATGATAGTAAACTGCAGTTCCCTGAAGGGGGCAACAATTAATTCATTACAGAAATGTGGACGAGATAATTTGGGTGGCACCTGTGGACATTCTGTTCTGCAGTTAAAAGAACAAATTAGTGTTAGCATTAGTAGCACAGCATAGAAATGATGGCTTTAGACCTGTTGCTTTTTTCATTACAAATCTTGGTCATGTAGTAGCAGCCCACCCTCACAGCCCAAGGGTGGTGGCTGTGACAGTGCGCATAGTAGAAATGTTAGCTGCTGTAACTCTCAGGCACAAGACTTTTGTAGCAGTTTTCCATTCTGTAGAAAAATTGCTACTAAGAGATAAAATACAAATATCTGTCCCAGAGGCTTAGTCATATTATTATTCAACCTAAGGTTCGGGTTAAGATGTATAGGTTGCAGGGTCATGAAGGCAGAAGCTAAATTCAATGATTCAAATAGTTTTTGTATGATTATAATTTTTTCTTTTAGGTCCTTATGTATCTTGTACTTCTTCCTATTATCTTTAGTCAGGAAGGGAAGAGCTTTGGGGTTAAAATGTAGTGCCCTAATATAGTTGTGATATAATTTCACCCATGTCGGGTACCACTTTGAGGAATCTTTGGAGTATACCGCAGTATTAATTATCCTGCCACAATTAATTATTTCATAGTATAATTTCAGATCAGGTAGGCCCAGTCCTCCTTTCTCTTTTGGGTATGCTAATTTTTGGTAACCAATTCTTATGGATTTGGGGTTCCACAAGAATTTAGAAAGTTCTTTTTGTACATTTTTAAAGAATTTGTTTTGTATCGGAATGTTGGTTGCATTAAATACATATAGCAATCTGGGGAGTACATTCATTTTTATAATGGCTATTCTGGCTAGGAATGAGAGTTTAAGTTGTAACCACCTGTCTAGGTCTTTTTGTATAGTTGCCCACAGCTTAGTAATATTCTCCTGGTAATATTTATTTGGGCCTTGATAAAACGAGACTCCTAGGTAATTGTAGGTGTTCTTTAATCTTAATATTTTATGGTCTAACTTGTAAAGGGTATTGCAAGAAGGTATTTATAGGGAAGATTAAAGATTGTTCCGGATTCATTTTGTAGTTGGAAAACTTGGAGAAGGTATCTATTGATGTTATGATTTTCCCAATATCTGAGCTAGGAAGGGAATAATAAATGTTTAAGTCGTCCGCGTAGGCAGAAAATGGGATATTAGTATTAAATAATACTGGGATGTGGTGGAAGGTTTTCTGGTTTATTAAGAGAAATAGTGGCTCTATAAACATATTAAACAAGAGAGGGGATAAGGGACATCCTTTTCTTTCCCCATTATTAATTTCTATCCTAGAGGATATGTTTCTATTTATTTGTAACATAGTGTGTGCTTTCGTATGTAGGGTTTTCATGTACTGGATGAATGCGGTAGGAATGTTAAATTTTGGGAGAACTGCTGTCAGAAATTCTTTGTTAATCCGGTCAAATGCTTTAGATGCATCTATGGCTAAGGTATATATAGGCATTTGAGTAACCGATGATAGCGTTAGTTATGGTTTTTTTTTTTTTTTTGAAAATGAGTATATGTTATGTAAAATGTATGAATCCAATAAAGAGATGTTATAAAAAAAATACAAATATCTGTCAAGATTGTCTAAATATGAATTGTCTTTGCATAACAACTCTTCTTTGCAGATCATTAGATTTTTACCTCTTAACCCTAATCCTTTAATTCCTACAGCAGATGAAGGCGAACCCCATGATTATGTTTTTGTTATTAACCATGTTCTTCCTTGTCAATCAAATTTAAAAGAATGTCCCACTACCAAATTCTGGGTTAATTTATTTGATGATGGATCTTGTGTTCAATGAGAAGATGGCTTGTTAGTAGCAGCAGTTTTCATGCATACAAGCAAACCAAATGCCATTGTCCAGACAATTAAAGGTAAATATATCTGCACAAATAGCTGAATTTGTAGCCATTACTAAAACATGCAAATTAGCTAAAAACAAATCAGTAACAATTTTTTACAGATTCACATTATGCTTATGGGGTAGTTCATGATTTTGGAACACTTTGAAGAGTAAAGGGTATATGACATCTGAAGGAACTCGTATTAAAATGCTGTTATGAACTGACAAATGCACTTCTGTTATCCAAGAAAATAGCTGTGGTTAAGGGTGCTGCTCATAGGACCAATGATTCTTACATTTCAAAAGGAAATTCTTTTGCCAACATGGCAGCCAGATAAGCTGCATTATCATATCCTTCACAGGCTTCAATTTTGCAGCAACTACAATAAACAAATGCACCTGTTTCTTTACAGGAACTGTTGTTTTCCTTCAAAACTAAGCTGATGATTCCAAAACTGTAAGGCAGATACATGATGGCTGTTGCCCCTCTCCTGATTCACTATGGCACCATCTGGATGAGAGGCTAGTAGCCCAACAGTCTTTTCTAGTTAATTTTGTTCAAGCTTATCATTCGCCCTCTCATTTGGGAAAAATGCATTAATAAGGTAAATTTGACTGATTGGCATTCTCCTTGCATTTATGAAGTCATTCAGCATTTTGAAAATACATGTACAATATGGGTAGAGCATAATGTGTCAAAAAGCATTCCTGTCCTAACACAGTCTATGGAAACGCCATGGGGACTTTTTGTTGTATATAGTGGGATTTTATTAAACTATATCAATGACAAAAATTCAAGTATGTTTTAGTGAATGTAGATGTTTTTTTTCTGAATGCATTGAAGTTTACCCCTGTGTTAGGAATGATGCAACTACAATCACTAATAAATTGTTGCAAGAAATCAAACCCAGATGTTGTATTCCTTATTGTATTCAGTCAAATAGAGGCACTCATTTTACAAGTCAGGTAGTGTGGCAAGTGTGTAAAATCATGAAAGTGACACCAAGCTTCAGGAATTGTTGAGAGAATGAACCAGACTTTAAAAACTTGAATTGCAAAATTGTGTGAGGAGACTGGTCTTAAAAGGCCAAAGGCATTGCCTTTAGTTTTATTTAGTATTCATAGTGCAGTTAGTACCTCTAGAAATACTCTCCCCAAGAAATTCTTATGGTATGACCCATGAGAATGCCAGCAACACCATTGCCCAGTAATTTGGAATTACAAGATATTGGTGAATCTGTTTTTCTTTATTGCAAGCCTCTTGTTTCTGTTAAACAGAGTTTTCATTTGTAGATTATTCCAACTCAACAGTAGTCTGATTTTTCCTCCTGCAATAATGTCACACTAGGAGATTTCACATTCATCAGATCCTTCACCTAATGACATGCCCACCAGCTAAGATGGAAAGGGCCTTTCTTGGTTCTCCTTGCAACACCTAAAACCATTTGATGTGAAGGGTTATCTATCTGGATTTAGGATTCACATGTCAAGATAGCCCTCCCTAGTGACATATATTGATGAAATGCCAGTAACGTCATTCTACCCAGTATCAATAATGGACCAATTACATCCCATACCAGAAGAAAAAACAGGGATACCACTGTTGCCAGAAATGAGACCTAGTTATCCAGCAATGTTATCTACAATAGAAGATGAATAAGAATCAGCCCAGGATTTGGGAAATGATTAAGGTGACCAAGTACCACTCATAGGGCTTCCACCAGCTCAGGATCCAGAATGGAGTTTGTTTGGAAATCAATATCATATGATCTATAAAAATAGAGTGTACCACCATTGTTTGCAATTTTTTGAGAATCCCCTTCGGCTCCAGCCTGCTTGATATTCGTATGGACTTATCATGAGAACATCAATGTTAGTATTCATTATTCTTCTATTGCATTTCTTCCTTTCATCAGCAATCATGTGAACTGTAAGTAATGAACATTTTTCTTTACCGGAATAATCATTTGATTAAACATTCATTGAAGTTTATCAGACTGACATCAAAAGTTTAAAACTTTTTTCTGCTACATTGTATATTTATGCCAAAAATGAATGTCAGTAACTGTTGGGTGTGTGCACATATACTAAATAGCATACAATGGGGGTATTCCATTATTTACAGTACCAGCAAAAGAGACAGACAAAAGAGCAGCATTTGGAACAATTTTAGTGACTAAAACCAAAAAGAAAAGACAATTCTTGAAATAATGTTACCCACCTTTAGCCTGGTGCCACTCCAAGTAACAGTGAATATGAAGGGGCACACTTGTTACATTAAATTGAAGCCCTTCCTTTTGGGTACAGTAAGTGTAATATTGCCTTTTGAATATATAAAGGAGCTGAGGACAGAGCATGGCTATGTTGGGTCAGTTTTATTATATATGAAGAGACCAAGCTTACCCTTGGCTACCAGCACAGGTTGGGATGTTGTTACATCGATCATGTTATTCCACCTGTTCAGTATACACAGACTTTACACAGAGGGAATATTCACATTATCTGCAAAAACAGGGAGACAAATTACATTAAAAATCCAGTCAGGAAGATAGATACTAAGTGGATTTATCATCAGAATATAGAAAGGATTGCATTCAAAGGAATGTCACATATAGACTTGAGTAATGGTGTTATCTCAGCAACAGGTAATTTTCCAGCATAAAGTCTATTTTGAAATTAAGAAAACTGTCTAAATTATTATAGGTACTGAGTAATGTAACTTTTGAATCAATAAATCAGATTACTATTGAAATTAATGTTGTGTATAATTGTAATGCTGTAGAACTGCATGCACTAGATTTTGCCCTTGCTTCTAAGGGAGGTACGTGTGCACTCATCTAAATGGAGTACAGGTAATTCATACATGATAATGAGAATGCAATTCATAGTCACTTGGAAATTATACACAAAAGTTGTGAAGCAGCCTCATGCTAAAGAAGCTGACTATTCACAATGGACATGGTTGACTAAGCTATTTTCTAGTTATGGTGGAAGTATTTTAAAAATGTTCATGTTTATTGCAACTGTTCAAAGCTTTTAGGTATAATTTTATTTATGTGCAAAATGATTATTATGAAGCTTCTTGAGTCTAGAAAAAGTATTAAATTACAAAATGTGCATATTAAAGACAGAAATTAAAAAGTGCCACTGAAGATAGTTGAAAAAATCATGATGAAAAAGAGAATAGTGAGGAAAGTGTGCTAAGGAATATTCTTTGAATGTATGAAACTGTTCAGGATGGAGGCTGACACTGAAAGATATTCAAACTGTCTTTTTATTCCATCCAAACATACGTACATACATACAAATATTTCAAGCATGGGCATTAATACCTTTCTAGCTTGCCAATATAACAAAACACTTGGTCCCATAATAAGACATGTATTTATAGCTAGTAAAACCATTTTGCTAAGTACCTGTATAAGCATTGTGTACATCAAAATCATAAGGAAATCCATGTGAAGAATGTCTGATAGCATGTGAAAAAAAGTGCCTACTCAGAGCAGGATTCTCCTTGTTTATGTGTTGCGCAACACCACACACTGCCTCGCAATTGTGCTCCAAAGCCGGACAGTTAAATTCAACAATTTTTACCTTAGATACAACTGTAGCACACTAGTGTAGCCCTCATCCTTAGTGCTTTCCCAATCAAAGAAATGCTGCTAGTGAGCTGTAACCTATTAAACTGCCTGCAAATAAATAAACAAATAAATAAAACTCCAGGCAGAAATATCCAGCCACTGAGTTCCTCTGTGAGCAATTCTGAAAAGCCAGCCCTAGTGACAACAGTCTTCAACCTAACATTATGGTCAGTTGGATTACCCTGGTTTCGCCTGTCAACCTTGTTGACTTGGGTCTCTTGAGGCAGTTTAGCAATTGCCTCATGTACACCGATAACCCTCTACTAATAACTCACTCTAGTACAGAGTGGGAGAGAGATGTATCTACACCAAGAATCTTGAATCCATGCTCTCTCACACTCAAAATAGTAACACTGAAGAGGTTGTCAAATCACCTACCATTACACATACACATAATACCACTACTCATACACACAGTATGCATCAAACACAAACATCTACATACATGGAGGTTCTTCAGAAAAACTTACCAAATCACCAGAGACTTCCAAAACACAAAACTGTTACAACTAACACAGTCCCCACAGCACTCATGACACATAGCAACACCACTGTCTCACCCACCAAGCCCGTAAGGCATAACACTCAAAAATCAAATGTTATTGTCATTGGAGACTCACTAGTGAGATACCCAGATGTCCCACTCACCAAGCTGGACAAGGAGAAAGTCACAGATAGCTGCCTGTCCAATGCCAGGATTCATCAGATCATGCATGAACTCAGGTCTCTCAGCAACAAGTGCCATTATGACTGTCATAGTTCATGTTGGTGTGAATGACCTGAAACGTACCTCACTGGACTATATGAAGAGAGAGACTTGGTTGAACTCTCCGAGTAGGTGGCCCAGGCAGGTATGTCCCTAGCCTTGTGCAGCATACTACCTCACCTAGAATCATGCCACAGTATAAACAAAAAATGACTGATTTCAATAATTGGCTTAGTTTTTGATGTTATTCATAGGGGATCCAGTTCCTGTCAGCCTGGGAAGCCATGGTTGACAAACCTCACTGCTTTGCCAGAGACAGTTTGCACCTGGCACCTCAAAGCCTTCAGCTTCTGCCAAAGGCTCTTGCCTCCCCCTTAGTGTCTTTTTAGGCAAGGTCATGAAAACAACATTACCAATGTGAAATTAGCCAATCAGAACAAAATAAGGGTCATGCTGCTAAATGCTAGGAGCTTAAAAAAACTGCACTCCCTGGAAGCACTTCTATCACTAGAAAATGTAGATGCCTGTGCAGTCACAGAAACCTGGTTCAAGGCCTCAGATAGTACCCCAGCCTTGCAAGGCTAAAGTGCCTTCCACACCTTTAGACCACAAAACAAACGTGAAAACCAAAGCAGCCAGTGTTTTTATTTATATTAGAGATAAATTCACCTCTCGTCCAGTACGACTGGACAACTCCATGGAGTTACTCCAAGTCCAGGTTCCGGTAAGACCCCCATTCAAGTCATAGCCAGTTATAGATCCCCCTCCATGGGTCATGAAGTCCATGAAGCCTACTTGACCAAACTGGAGCCAATCTAAATTTTAGCAAACGCTCTGTTTATGGGGGATTTCAATTATTCCACCACCAACTGGGAAACCTACAATAGCTCCAACTCGCTAGTGCAAAAGTTCCTTGACCTTGTTAATTCAAATGTCCTGAAACAAATTGTTCATACCCCAACAAGAGGAACAAACATTCAAGATATGGCCCTCACTAACATGTCAACCAGATGCACTTCCACAACTGTCGGACCCTCATTAGTTAAATCTGACCACAAAATAGTCACCTTCAAGCTGGCACTAACACCAGAACTCACAAAGGGTGAAATGGACTAAAAAGTTCACCAAGGCAAACTATACCCTCGTAGGCAAAGGTATAAATGCATTCCAATCCCCACTTCAAGCTGGAAGTGGTAACTACACTGAAGCTTACATTAAAGCCCTGTACTATCTCTTGCATAACTGTATAAACTCAGCTGTACCAGAAAGAATCAAATCTAGAGCCCAAAGTAAAAACAAGCTGCCATGGTGGACATCCAGCATCAACAAAATTTACAAGAAACACAAAGGTTGCTGTCCAAGAAAACAAAGGCAATGCTCCAACAATGGAAAAGCACCCTCCTCAGCCTCAACAAGCAAATAAGGCAACTTGTCATATCCTCTAAGGGCTCCTTTGAGAGAAACTTAGCAAGTACAGCCAAGAATAACCATAAGGCCTTTTGCAGCTACGTATGTAGCCTAAAAGGTACGACCCAAGCATGTGCAGAACTAGTGATCAATAGTATCGCACACACTTAACCCATAGAGATAGCAAACCTGCTAGCGGATAGGTCTGGCAAAAGATTACTCTTTTATCCCCTCATAACTTATCATAGACCTTCCCCCAAACATCTCCCCCACCCTACATATCTGAAGAGCAGGTCTTCAAAGCCTTGTCCAAGTCAAAAAACATAGCCTCTATAGGAAAAGCAACATCCCAGGCTGTCTTCTAAACAGGCTAAAACATGAACTAGCATCACCATTAATTACCCTTTCAATCGTAGCCTAACCACAGGCTTTGTTCCTGTGGAATGGAGGACAGCAACAGTTATCCCCCTTCATAATGGTGACCTAGCAACAGACCTGGGAAATTACAGACCCATAAGCCTGACCAGCCTCATCTGTAAGGCCATGGAATGCATCATTATGTACTTCATAAATAAAGACATAGGTGACCTCCAAACCCTAGATCTTACCCAATTTGTCTTCATCAAGGGCAGATCCTGCCTGTTAAATCTGGTGGACTTCTTTAAAAATGTGACGAGGACCACTTGATGAGGAGAAATCTGTGTACACAGCATACCCTGAATTGGCAAAGGCTTTTGACACAATCCCACATTCAAGCATTACTGATAAATTTGGCAAACTGAATGTAAACCCCTTCTGTAAAATGGGTTGCCCACTGCTTCAGAAACCAGCCACACACTATCAAAGTGGGTGACTCCACATCAACCAGCAGACCTGTTACCAGCGGGATGCCACAGGGGTCAGTGCTGAGCCCCCTACTCTTTGGTATATACTTCTCAGAAGTTCAGGTCAAAACTAAGGGGTTGTGGCTGACCAAGTTTGCAGACGACTGCAAACTAGGTGCAATCATTGAATTCACAAATTATGTCAGTATACTCCAGGAGGGTCCCATGCAGACCAACGACTGATGTATTAGTCACTGTCTCAAACTAAATACAAAGAAATGCATCATCATTCCCTTCAGCACAAACAACAATGTCCCTTCACAATATCAAATCAACAACAATACCCTAAGTACCCACAAAGTGGTAAGGGACCTGGGATCACAAGTTGACTGCAACCTTACCTTTGATCACCATGTGTCTACTGTAGTAAGGATGGCTTTCCACATAGCACACTTGATTTGTAAAGGCATTGCCTCGAGAGCAAAAGAGGTTATAACCCCTCTATACGCGGCACTAATCTGGCCCATAATTGAGTATAACTCCCCACTTGGCATGTACCATACAAAGCACCTGTAGCAATTTGAGAGACCTCAGAAGTTTCTAACAAAGAAGATCAAGGGGCTCCAGCATGTGCCTTACACAGACAGACTAAAGTTCTTGTCACTATACTCCATATCATATAGACTTCTTAGGGGAGACTTATGACTGGCCTACAGAGCAATCCAAGACCCAAACCTAATGAACTTGCTGCATATAAATAAATCAAACGGGACTAGGGATATCCATTCCAGGAACATAAATATGGCCTGCAACTTATATAGGACATGCTGGAGGGACAGATTTATCTCCCAGTGACTGACACATCTTTGGAGCAGGCTACCAAGTCATGTGAAATAGAGGACCTCTATGATACTGTTCAAGAAGAACTTGGACGAGTGGATGGGGCACCATAAATTTTTAAGGGGATAGTGCCCACAAACCCCCTGGACATGGACAATCATCACTAAATGCAATCTTGAGTACTAACTAGCTTTTCCATGCTATTATATTGGAATGAAACAGCTAGGCTTAAAATGACCTCCAGGTTGATAACCTAGGAATCTCCTATGGTGCTATGATCCATTTGAAAACTTGCTGTTACTGTGCAGTTATTAAAATATTTGACTTCTGTGATGCTTCATAGCTTCAAATGGGAGACTGAGAAGGGAGAAGTGTAAAAAAGGAAAATGTTTAATGTTTTATATAATATTCTTTTTTAGCAGCAGAATCCATGTTGTTTCAAGATGAATCCTGACTGTATGTTCTAAGTCCCAACATAGATAATACCAACATGGAAGATTGGAATGTGTGCCTAATAAGGAAAGGCATAGATAAGGGTTCTGCAGATTCTTAGTAAGTGAAACAACACAGCAATGTTTAGTTTGAATTGGTCAGTGGCTATAGTTTGATAGATAACAAAATGTTTGCTCATAAGCTTTTACAGTATAAAAATGATTACAGTTGATTTGATTGAGGAGAGAAGACCTTGATTGCTTAGTATACTACATATGTGTGTTCTCTCAAGATCATTCTACTCCGCTGAACTGAATTAGATGAAGCTATTTTTCACCATAACAGCTACCTGCAAAAATATTTTGTTTTGACTCACTCAAAGTGGTTTGCAGAGTAACTGCTTCAAATTATTGGCAATAGAAGAAACTGCATACATTGAGTCATCATGAGTCTGACAGTTCTGATGATTATTATTATTAGTCTGCTATGATTCAACTCCAGAAGTTATAAAATGACATTGTGATGGATTATTTCCATACATACTTCAACAGTATTCATTTATTACCTGAGTTTAGTAGTTCTGTAATATTTGCACTGACTGTATACCATCTATTATACGAATGTAAGCTTATTTTAATGTCTCTGATGCTTAATTCAAAAAATGTTTTGCTGTGACAAACAATTTGTTATGGTTGGAATGCCAATAAGTTTTTTTATGTAAAAAATGAAAAGAATATAGGTGGGTGATGTGAATGCAACTGACAATAATAGCATCTATATTGCACAGATTAGTTATGTATCAATCAAGCAGAGGTAAATTCATACATGATCCGTGAAATGTAATTTGTTGAAAAGGGAATATACATTTTGGACTGTGTATAAAACATCTTGTAAACATTTTGTGAAGCTATTAATAAACACAATAAAGAAGAGATTTAAAAAAGATTACATTTGCACAGTTTGATGAGTAGAAGGAGGCAAGGCAATGAAATTACAGTCTTAGTCCTCTAAAAGCAATTCCAGTAAAGTTACCTGAATCCGTACCTTCATAAATGGTATAGATCATGAACAGCAGAGCTGTGGTGATACTGTATCTCTTTCTAAAGCTGTATTGCTCATCAGATGTAAATTATAGCAGAAAAGATTACCTTTATTAGGTTGGATACTAAGGTGACTAAGATAACATTTATTTATTTATTATTTGTTTACTGGGAAAGTCCAACTTGGAACAAGCCAATTTTCAATGGATGCCCAGGGAGAAACACTCCAGACACGTCTTTGTAACATGGGAGGAAACTGGAGCACCTGGAGGAAACCCACACAAATACATGGAGGACATGCAGACTCCACACAGAAAGCACCCCAGCCGAGAATCAAACCGGAGAACCTCTTGTGGTGAGGTGACAATGCAAACCGCTGCACCACTGCTCTGTCCAAAAAGTAAAGTAGGCATAAAGATTAGCTGACTATGTGTGGTAGACGGATTGAGCTCTGATTGTGGCCATGAGACCTAGTCTTGACAAATAAACACAGTAACTGTCTAGCAAAACTTGAAATCACCTGGCCTACTATGTTGTGATGAACAGTAAAAATTTAATATTTCCAATAATGCAGTGATTGAGGATTAAATGGTTAATGAGGAAACTATACTCCAAATCAATTTCTGCTTCAGTTGACCACCAATAAGACATTCACTCACCAACCAGTCAGGGATAACAGCTGACCATAACTCTCAACTGTCCAGATTTTTCCAGGATGGCCAGATTTTTGCCTTGTATTTTTGGTCTATTCCTCATAAAATTTGTGGATTTCTGGTAAATCATTGAGCACTGAAGTCACTAAATAATGACAATCAGTTGAGATTCCGACTTCATATCCTTCAAAAAATGCAGGACAACACAAAATATGTTATTCTAGCAATTTTCTACATTCATAAGAGCAATATTTAAAATGTGTCCCTATTTTTGAGCCTTTGACCTCCATTATTTTTAGCGTTGTTCAGATTTTTTTGTGTTAAAAGGCTGAGAGGAATGGAGCTAAGTAATTGCTTGGATCCTTCCTGTATAAGTTCCTCAACCAAAACTCATTCCCAGCCCTTGCTATGAAATATATCACAAGGGAAAGGAAAATATAGCCCTAGATCTCAGCCCCAAATTGCACCTGACCTCCACACCCCCTCTACAACAAAGAAATAAAGCAGCCATAGGTTCTTAGTACTTGCTCCAAAATATAGAGGCCACACCTGCTGCCATAAGGGACATCAGCATATTCTCTAAATTTTATAAATGTTTTCAAAACATCTGATTAACACATCCAAACATGGATGCCACAACAAGAAGGGTGTAACATAACTCCTACACAGCCAGTCTCCTCATCATCACTCTGTTTGTCTGCTTATCCTGAGACAGCAACTAAAGCAATTTTCTCTTTAGGTATTTTTCCATCCCCAAGAGGCATTTCTTACTGGCAATCTAATGAAGTGCTGGTTAGTTATAGCATATATAATGGAAGCATTTCTTACTGTAGAGCAATTAATTTGTGTCTCTGTTACTTACTACATACCTTCAAAACTGCATGGTACTTTAATCACTTGTTAGTCAGTATTTGTACATAATTCTGATATATGTATGACATACTAAATCAATCTTAACTGTCATTGTAATCTGAGTTTTCATGTCATTTTTTTGTATTTTCATTCTTGGGCAGAAGCTACAATTGGTCCACTTGAATCAGTAATCTAACCCAGTTAACTAATATAAACAAATAAATAATGACTGCTGCATTCCCATTACTAGCACAGACATTTTTTTCAGCACCACTACTACTGTTACACTACTACCACATATTAGAGCATGCAGCTCAGCGCAAAAAATTCATTTACAAATCACTTTACAAAATATGATAAAATCATCTGTCATTTTTGAAGAAGCCTGACAGGGACTCAGTAAAATGTAAAAGACAAACTACAGAGATCTTGAGGCCTTAGCAAGACGTCTGTGCATTTAACCTGTTGGACTGTGTCAGGATAAATCCATGTTGACCAAAGCGTATTAAGCACTGGAGATGTTGTGGACAAATGCAGACTGCCAGGACCTTGGTCATATATCCTGGACCTCACCGGTAGTATCGCTGCCAAATAAAGATGTACGTCACTTTGCTGCTGACTTTTGCCAGAGAGAAAAAAGCAAAAAAAAGAAATAGACTCTCAAGCTCTTCTTCCATGGAGCTGCTACGATGAATATCAGCCAATAATGATGTGCATATTGTTCAAAGGCTAGTGAAGACCATTTAGTAGAAAAAGGGGACACACCAAAAGCCCAATAGTATTAACTGCCACAAAATGACTTCTGTAAGAAGTTATATAAGCTCACTATGGTTTAAGTCTGTGAAAACTATTGGATGAAGGGCAACAGTTTTGCATCATGAGACCTGCTCAGACTTTCAATAAACCAGACTTATAACTTAGGTTCAACAGCGGAACCAAGACTAAATGCTAAATATATATTAAAAAAAGTCATAACATCCCCCACCACACACATAAATACATGGGCAAAAATGCACATCAGGACAGTTCTGCAGGTCTACTGCTTGGAGTTTTGCCATCTTAAGCCAACAGAACAAAAAGTTTTACCCCCCCCCCCCCTCCATGTATAGCAGAAGAGTTAGCTAAGCATCTGAATGCTGATTTAACATGACTATAACTCAATCCTAAATGAAGTATTCCAATCCACCCCAGCTGCTTGTCATGATCATAGCAAGTTACTAGGCCCTGAGGCCCTTACAAGCCCTGCCAAGAATTTAGCCCATGTTCCCACAAGTCAGCACTTGATGCCCCTGTCCAACAGGGACATAGGTGGAATCCCAGGGGTGTATTTTCTATTTCCCATCCAGTCATCCAGGTTCCTCTTAAAGAAGGATAATGATGCACTCTGCCTGACATGGAGAGGGAGTCTATTCCATAGATGGGGAAGTCTCTGGGAGACAAATCTTTCCTGCCAGCAAGTCCTATTGATGCCGCAGACCAAGTTGAGGTTTTAATTGCGGTTCACACAGGTGGAGTTTGGCTTGTGGATATGCAGCAATTTCATCAAGGTGGGGTCAGAGACTGCTCTGTATGCCAGACACAGATCACCTCTGAGGAGTCTGTATGAGCTGGAGTAGAGGGACAGGGCTTTTAGTCTATCTGTGTAGGAGAGATTTTTGAATCCCTGAATTCTCCTGGTCAGGAACCTCTGTGGTCTCTCCAGATGTTGCATGTGCTTTGTGAGGTACATGCCGAAAGGGCCATTATACTCGATGATGGGCCTGATAAGGGAGGAATACAGGGAAGTCATGACTTCCTTGTTCATGTAAGAAATACCCTTACTAATGAGATGAGCCATGTAGAAAGCTCACCGTACAATGGAGGCAACATGGTGGTCAAAAGTTAGATCGCTGTCAACTTGGGTGTCCAAGTCCCTCACAACTGTTTTTGTGCTTAGGAAACTGTTATTAATGTAATAATTTGTGGAAATGTCACTGTCCCCAAATGGGATAATGATGCATTTTTTGGCATTTAGTTTGAGGCCATGTTTCTGGCACCAGTCATTTGTCTGGGTGAGACCCTCTTGTAGTATGTCTACATCACTAAGGAAGTTGATGACAGTGCCCAGCTTGCAGTCATCTGCAAACTTGGTCAGCCATAGACCTCTAGTTTTGGCTTGCACCTCAGAGGAGTATATCCCAAACAGCAGGGGTCCCATGACCGATCTCTGGGGTACTCCATTCGCTACGGGTCTACTACTTGAGGTAACTTCCCCAATTTTGACTGAGTGAGCCAGTTAGCTACTTATCTGGTCACATACAGATTTACGCCAAGCTAGGATAGTTTATCTATTATGCCAGAGTGGGAATAGTGTCAAAGGCCTTGGCCAGGTCAAGGTAGGTGGTGTGCATTGTCTTTCCCTCATCCATGGCTTTGGTGACTGACTCAAAGAAGTCTACCAAATTTAACAGGCATGATCTCCCCTTGAGAAAACTAAACTGTGTGGGAACAAGTGTTTGGAGGTTGCTGATGTCCTTGTTAATAAGGTCCTGGATAATGCATTCCATGGACTTGCAAATCATGCTAGTTAGGCTAATGGGTCTATAATTGCCTGAATCAGTGGACAGTCCACTTTGTGCAGAGGGATGACAGTGGCCATCCTCCACTCAGCTGGGATGAAACCAGTACTCAGGCTTAGGTGGAATAGGGTGCCTAATAGTGCTGCGAGTTCCTGCCTGAGTTGATGCAGGATGCAGCCTGGGATATTATTGGGTCCCAGGGAAGGTGTGTTTTTAGCCTTTGAGAGGGCAGTAATGACTTGTTCCCTAGAGATAAGAGGTGAGGGGCAGGTGTTGGGTCTATCTTGGATTACTGATGAGGGGGAGGACAGAGGGGTGAAGTTTACACTGAACTTGTCTGCCAGCAGGTTGCTATATCCAAGGTATTTGTGTACGTGGTGTCCTTGACCATCAGTTTTGAGCAGATTTGGGTTTTTCCCCTTAGATTGCAGATGTATCTGCAGAAGGCCTTCTGTTTGTTTTTAGTAGATGAGGCCAATTTGTACTCAAAGTTAGCTTTGGACGACTTTACTAATACCCGTATTTGCCTGTTTAGGCCAAGGAGAGATTGCTTCCAGTTTAGCACCTGTTCCTTCTTGGTCTTGGACAGCAATTTTTTCCTTTTGTTGTAGAGTTTAATTATAGCCAATGTCCACCAAACAAGTTTACTCTTCCTTGAGAAGGATGGTTTTGTCCTGTCAGGTATTGCTGAATCCATGCATTTATATAAATGGTCATATAGTACTTTGGTGTAGGTTTGCACATTAGTGCCAGTTCCTACTGTTAGGGTGGGGGTCAGTGAAGCTGTTTAGATCTTCTCTCAGGAGGTTGCAATCAGCTTTGGAGTAGTATTTTTTATTTAATCCTAGCTGGGGGGGGGGGGGTCAGGGGAGATGATGACTTCAAAGGTGACCGCTTTGTGGTTTGATCTTACTAGGGATAATGACACTGTGGGGGTGCTGCAGCTGTTTCCTAAGTCAAGAAATCTTTGAGCATTTCTGTTCTGGCTCGAGTACTTTTTCCATTCAATGGTTGGGTAGTTAAAATCTCCCAGGATCAGGGTATACGGTTGAATCATAATAGATTCTAGGGGGTCCAGATAGGTGTCGTAGGCATCCTGAGTCAATGTTGGGGGACTGTAGCTAACTATTATTTGAATAGGGCTCTTGTCAACCATTAACTGCACCTGGAACATCTCCTATGTGTCATACTGTTTGACCAGTCTGGAGATGTGCATATATTTAATATATATTGAAACGCCACCTGCTTTGGCTTTGCTGCCCTCAGTTTGGGGTCTGTATGTATGATAGGATGAGTAAACAGGTAAGGCTGGAGTGCTCTCCACAGCTTTGAACCAGGTTTCTGTGACTGCACAAATGTCAGCATCTTCCAGGGTTAAGAATGCTTGCAATGAATGCAGTTTCACGTTGAGACTCCTAGCATTCAGCAGCATGACCTTTAAATGGGGTTAGATGAGATTCTCATGTTGGTAGTTTTGACCTCAAGATATTCCCTAAAAAAGGCACTATGTGAGAGGGAAGAGTCTTTGCCAGGAGCCTGAAGCCCAAGGGAGACAGGTGCAGGCCATATCTGGCAAAGCATTGTGGTCTGTCAATCATGTCTTCCCAGGCCAACAAGTACTGGATTGCCTTAGAATGACACTAGAAACAAAGCCAATTGTTAACGTCAGTCTTTTTTTTTTTTATATTGAGGCATCATTCTGACTGACGGTAGAATGCTGCTTAAGGCTAGTGACATACCTGCTTGGAACACATATTCAGTGAGTTCAATCTTGTCTCTCTTCATATAGTCCAAAGAGGTACATCTCAAGTCATTCACTTCAACATGTACTATGATAAAGTCATAGCAGTACTTGATGAGGGACTTGAGTGCATGGGTGATTCTGGCACCTGACAAACAACTTACCATGACTTTATCCTTGTCCAGCCTGGTGAGGGGCACATCTGTTTGTCCCACAATGGATTCTCCTATGACTAATGTATTGGGTTTGTGGTTAAGCACTGATGTCTGTGAGACACAGGCATGTGGACTATGTGTAGTGTGTGGTGTTGTAGGCTGTGGAGTTTGCGTGTGTTTTTGTCTCAGAGGTCTCTTTTGTCTAGGTACGTTTATTCTTAATTTGCATATTTTTTTTTTTTTATTATTTATAAATGCTTTGCATGCTGCTGCAGCATGCCTCATCTTCCTCTAGTGTCACAATGGCCCATTGATTGAGGAAGCATAGTCCCCTTACAGGTAGCCTTCAAAACTCCCATAGCACTTGGCAACTCATTGGTTTAATAATTCATTTCACTGCTGTCAGTCAGCACTGTTGTATCATCCTCTGTGTACCCGGTCAAGCTGTACCAGTAGAAGAGATTCATTTTTCAGAGGACACACACACACACACACACACACACTCACTCATACCACTCACATTTGGTGTGTCATCCATATATAATTTTTAAATCAGTACTGGACTGGGACTTCAGCAGCACATATGGGCCTGTACCAGCATTGTATGCCATCTTTGGTCTGCTTGCCATCAGAGCATGGTGGTCTTTACTAACAGAGTGTATGAAGGGCAATTATTATAAACTGTGTTTATGTTCTCTGAACTACTTATGTGTGAGTAAAAATTGTCCATTTAAGACAAACTTAAGGTATCACTAGCAATAAAGTAAAGTTGTCAGTAGAAGGCATATAAAAAGATGCCAGGATAGAACCAGTGACCTACAGCACCATCTATACTGAAGAGACATTTTTATCAAGGACGTTATGCCAGAGGAAAGACCTGAATCCTTATTACCTGGATGTGGACAAGAACCACTGACTTCATGGTAACGTTGTTTTCACACCTGAGTTGATAAAGCTACTTGCCCCCTGCATTAAACATGTTTTCAGTATTTTGAGTTTTCAGTATTTTGGGATTCAGTCTTTTGGTTTTTCAGTCTTCTGAAGTAGATCCATGATGTACCGTATATAACTGAAAAGATCCAGTATCAAATGCCAAAATATCAACTTTATAAGGTCAAAAACATCAGCGGCAACACACCAGTTTGCATGTCCTCAGAAACATTCTCAGCACATGCAAAACCTTCTTTTTTTTTATAAATACAAGCAAACATTCCCCGGGATTCATTAAGCTCGGTGCAAGGACGGCGTTAGCCTTGCGCCGACTGTACGGCATAGAGATGGTGCAGCAGCACCACATGCATATTAATGAAGGCACGCTGCCGTAATGGCCATGTGCATAGGAAACGTGTACGAGTGCAGGGGGCATGTCCAAGCGCTGCACGGAGGTGTGAACATGTCGGCTGCATACGCGCAACCTAAAATGCTGACTAGCACAGTCTGCCTCTAATAGTAATCACTCCTGTCAGTGTCCATGGATACTGAAATGTATGCAAAGCATACAAGACATCATTGCGAACACCACAATAAGAAGTAAACACAAAGCTGAATATTGAGTCCCCATACCTCGAACAAAGATATATAAAACCCTGTGCCCGTATTCCATTGTAGTGTCACTGGTTATATCAAGTGGAAGCGAAACACATCGTGTTAGCGCACCGCCAATTGCCAAGCCTAGCTCAATGGTTTGCGTTACCACCTGTCCTACATTGTGAGGGACAGTCCCCCCTCTAGGCAGGTGTGTCCATACCACAATCATAATAAATGTGAAATGGCCTGCGATAGTAGGACATAATTATGTCCCATATGTTATGTAATAGTCCCATACAGTACATAAGTCCATATATAAAATACCTATATGTTACAAGAAACAGAATAAGCAAGTAAATGAAACAGAATAAGCAACTACACCGCTACAACAATAAAAGCTTATATGTAGGCATAAAACTAAAGTACTATCCTTTGTAATGACCGTGGGTATGTGTTGGCCTGTAAACTCAGATGTGTGCCACAAAAATGTCCCATCCAGGTCATATGAAAATGTGGCAACTAAGTATTTGCGAGTACCTATGTGCATGAAGTACAGCATGTGGATGATCTGAAATGTTAGTGTAGACCTCACAACCATATTGGTCCCAGAGATATGTAGTGTACGCAATGTGTTCTGTTGACTGTGCCATGGGCCATCAACTAGAGAAGGGATGAATGTTGTCTGTGGAATATGGGGGTGGGGGGTGATGGGTAATGTAATAATTCACCAAGGGGAGACTGGGTTGGATGCACAATAGGTGAACTGGAGGTCTATGAGGGAGCGGTGGGTGAATCAGGAAGATACCCAAAGAACAAATATACACATCCGCAATACAATCCCACAAACATATGAACATTAAAATGTGCAATACACATGTACAGAAACGTTACTGGCACATACCCACATAATGGTCTGGCCTGAACTGAGCCATCCAACCCCAACACATCTGGATACATAATTGAATACCCATCATCCCCTTCACAGCACACCACCCTCCCTTCCTGAACGTCCACCAAAACCAGCCATACTCAGGCTGCTAGATAGGCGAGGCCATATCTGCACATAGTGACCCCTACCCATATCTAGTAGGCAGTCTCACCCTAGGCAGTCTCAGGATTGCAAACTATGTATCCCTTGCATGTATAACCCTACCTTACAGCCGTAAAGCAAAGAAGGTCATCGGTCCTCACAATTTTTGGATATCCCTCATGGGATATGTATCTGTTCTAAACATTAGACTTGGTGCACGACACGATGTCCAGTCCTGTATACATCTGGACACAAGTTGTATGAGCAGTAGTTGTCCACAAGACTGATCAGCCTCCAGCCGGTCCTGCAGAACCTATGACCCGGGATTAAACACCTGACCATGATGCACGTCTCCCCATGTG